>NW_022162087.1:0-8088 GCF_008728515.1 Papio anubis | reverse complement strand
CTTAAAAATGTATAACTATCAGAACACAGAGCAAACACCTCCTAACCATTTTAGTGTAGTGATCACACAATTTAGAACAAGACTGAGAAGACACCTTTTTTTTTTCCCCCCCCCAGAGACAGAGCCTCACTGTTTCCCTGGCTGGAGTGCAGTGGCATGATCATAGCTCACTATAACCTGCAACTCCTGAAGTCATGCAATCCTACCACCTCAGCCTCCCAAGTGGCTAAGACTATAGGCATGCACCACCACACCAGTTCATTTTTTAAATTTTCTGTAGAGTTGGAGCTTTATTGCCCGGGCTGGTTTTGAACTCCTGGCCTCTAGCAATCCACTCCACTGGGCCTACCAAACTGCTAGGATTATAGGTGTGAGCCACCACACCCAGCCTCATTCTTCTTTTATGGTTTCCTATCTCTGTTCAATCAAAACCCAGCCTCCTCCCATCTCTGTGCTGACAGACCTAGAAGGAGAGGGGCATGGGGTATACAGCAGAGTAGAAAATGTCTCCAGGTGATTCTAGAGCAATCCACTGCCTTCTCCTAGCTCAAACACACGTGCACTGAGCACAGCGCACATCACTTATTAACTTATTCTGCACCTCCCTAGTAACAAGTCCATTGGTGAGACTTACACAGAGCCAAGGCAGGTGACTGGGCTTTGCACCAGGATACCAAAATTTAAAGGGTGCAAGAAAGTATTAATACTGGTTTCAAAACAGTGTATGACTTTAAATTTTGTCTGATTTAATTTTGTTGACAGCCCAGGCGTACGTTCAACCGCATAAAAACAATTGAACTTAGCACCTAGTTAACAAGAATAAGTAGTTAAAACGGGAAGCTAGCAGATGGTGTACATTGTTAATAACACCCCTCTGTGTGCCAAATCTGAAGCACAAAGTTGACCAAGGGCCCATGTACTGCTACTTGTTCAAGGTATTAAAATTGCCAGTTCTGAGCAAATGCAAAGTCTGGTTTCAGGGTCGCTTTGTACTGAAAACTCTTGTTGGCAGATTCTGCTTGGCCATTCATTACTCTAGCACACGCCTTACTACCTACTTATACCTTATTAAGGAGGTGAGATGTTGCCTTTCTTGACTTTCTCAGTTTAGATGTCAGTTTCTGCCTTAAATCTTTCATGCCTCCAGGTCAAAAGAGAGAGACAGAGACAGAGAAAATGACATTATAACCAAATATGGAATTGCTTTAAATTCAGGCTGGTATCTTCTCCCATCATGGCTCTCCTGGGCAGTCAGTTTCCTAATGACCCCAACTCACTTTCAGAGGGCTCTTATGAATTAGCGGTGTGCTACAGAATGGGAGACTGACCTCAGTTCTTCCACCACTAACTAGCTTTGTGCCCTGAACAAATCACTTCACCCCTCCCAAACACAGAATAAGCAGGCCTCCTGTTCTTAGCTAGCCCCAGTGTGTCACTACTGAACTATATGGTCTTGAGAAAATTCCCTGAACCTGTTTCATCATCTCCACCTTACATTGGAATAGACGATCTCAAAGACCCCTCCAGTGGTAAGTTTCTACAGCTCTATTTAAGCCGATTTTTCCATTCAGGTAAGTGTGGACAGATTGACTTTGAGATAAGGGTAATTTATTCAAGGTGAACTGGACAGTAAGCACTTGGAGAAATGTGGGTGGAACTCAGTGTGAAAGGAAGAGGAGGGGACTGGAAATAGATTTGGAGGTGAGACTTGAAATCATGAGAATGAAGGAGCTTCCCAAAGGGAGAGTGTAAAGAAGAGAGCAAAGGCTCAGAGACAGCCTTAGAAGAATAGAAGGTGGGAAGAAAAGACTGCAAAATAAATAAGGCCAACTTCCTGGTGGCTCGCACCTGTAACACTTTGGGAGGCCGAGGCAGGTGGATGGCTTGAGCTCAGGAGATCGAGGCCAGCCTGGGCAACACAGCAAGACCCTGTCTCTAAAAAAAATACAAAACTTGGCCGGGTGTGGTGGCATGCACTTGTAGTTTCAGGTACTTGGGGACTGAGACAGGATATGGCTTGAACTCAGTAGGTCAAGGCTGCAGTAAGCTAAGATCATGCCACTGCACTCCAGCCTGGGTAACAGAACAAGACTCCATCTAAAAAAAGAAAGAAGCCAACCTTAAATGCTTAGCAGCAGATCTTAGGGTAGTTTTGAAGAAAAGATGTTTTTAAAAAGAGAAGTTATTTTGATGATAGTTCCTAAGAAGGAAGGTTTTGTCGTCATTGTTTTTGTTGTCATTTTTAATATAAAGAAAAAGTCTGTGTGGCCCAGGCTTCTCTCAAACTCCTCAACTCAAGTGATTCTCCCACCTTGGCCTCCCAAAGTGCCATGATTCCTGGCATGAGCCACCGCGCCTGGCTCAGAAGGAAGTTTTTATCAACATGGATAAATGCACCTCCCTTACTTACTGCAACCCTGGTCCAGACCTCACCCCTCTCTTTAGGCTGTGAAGCTTCATGGCGGTATCGATATCCTAGTCTCCAACGCTGCTGTCAGCCCTGTCTTTGGAAGCCTAATGGATATCACCAAGGAGGTGTGGGACAAGGTGAGAGGGGATTAAAGCAGCAGGTGCCGGGCCTCAGAACACATTCAGCACAAACTCTGTCTGCTTTTAGAATGCATTTGTCAAGGGCAGTGTAAATGTGAGGACTCTTTGCCACATGCCACACACCTGGAATGCACCTGGTAAAGGGTGGGTGGGGGCAGCTTCCTCTGTCCCTGCCCTTCTGGTTCGCTTCTGCTGCTCCTACTACTGTCTGCTTCCATCTGCTCTTCACTATCCGCCATCTACTCCCCTCCCCAGACTTCCTCCCCGGCATGCTCTTCTGCCTTGTTGCTTTCCAACAGAGATGTGGCAGCTAATATGCTAAAAACTACAATGCTTAAACTTACACACCCACCTGTCCCCCTTTCAGCTGCCAAAAAGGAATCATGTTTCATTAGTTGGGAAATATTAAAAGCTGCTAGTTAAGTAAAATACTAATTCTGGTTAAATGACCAGTGTCCACTTTATAACATACATCCTTTAAAAAAATAAAAATAAAAACCTATATCATTTTTTTCTTAACTGCAGTGTCAAGACAATCTGAGACCCGGATGTCTAAATTCAAGTGGTAGAATATTGGGTTTTATGTGAAACTATATAATTACATTATATTCATAATATATTTCACAGCCATTCTTTAATTATAGAGCTTTAATTAAAATATTTGTCCTTGTTTATTAAGGTTATACTCCCACATGATTTGGAAATGCTAATTTTTTATGATTTCCCATGGTTTTGCTTTTTACTCTGATGTTGTATTAGTTTGTTCTGCGTTGCTATAAAGGAATACCTGACCTGGGCAATTTATAAAAGAAAGAGTTTCGTTTTGGCTTAGGGTTCTGCAGACTGTAGAAGAAGCATGGTGGTGCCAGTATCTGCTTCTGATGAGGCCTCAGGAAGCTTACAATCACTGCAGGAGGCAAAAGAGAGCAGGTGTGTTACATGGCAAGAGAAGAAGTAAGAGAGATACTAGGCTCTTTTAAACAACTAGTTCTGGCATGAACTAATAGAGTGAGAACTCATTGCCACAGGGAGGGCACCAAGACATTCATAAGGGATCCACCCCCATGATCCAAACACCTCACACCAGGTCCCACCTTGAACACTGGTGATCACATTTCAACATGAGATTTAGAGGGCACAAACATAACTATATCAGATGTCATCAAAAATTCCTCAACACTAGTTTCAGGACGTGAAAATACTATGATTTATTTACTAGTGTTTCATACACATAAAGACCAAAGTGCCAAAATGTTCTCCAATGAGCTACTTTTTGATTCTGATAGTCTTTTTCCCTCTTTCTTTTTCTTTCCTCTTTTTTTTTTTTTTTTTTTCTCGCTGTGTCACTGAGGCTGGAGTGCTGTGGTGCGATCTCAGCTCACTGCAACCTCTGTCTCCCAGGTTCAAGCAATTCTTGTACCTCAGCCTGCCAAGTACCTGGGACTATAGGCATGTGCCACCACGTGTGCATAATGTTTTGCATTTTTAGTAGAGACAGGGTTTCACTGTGTTGCCCAGGCTGGTCTCAAATTCCTGACCTCAACTGATCTGCCCCACTCGGCCTCCCAAAGTGCTGGGATTATAGGCGTGAGCAACTGCAGCCAGACAGATTCTGATAGTCTTTAAAATAGAGGAACATCATTCATGAACAGTCTGAATAGAGACCATATGAAAGTCAGTTTTAAACTAAGTACAGGCACACCTCGGAGATATTGTGGGTCTGGTTCCAGGCCACCACAATAAATTCAATATTATAATAAAGTAAGTCACATGAATATTTTGATTTCCCAGTGCATATAAAAGTTATGTTTACAGTATAATGGTCATCTAATAATAGTCTATAAAATGAGCAATAGCATTATGTCTTTAAAAGCATATACATATCTTCATTTTAAAATACTTTATTACTAAAAAATGCTAACAATCATCTGAGACTTTAGAAGCTGTAATCTTTTTGCTGGTGGAGGGTCTTGTCTCCACATTGATGGTGGCTGACTTAGGGTGGTGTTGCTGAAGGCTGGGGTGGCTGTGGCAATTTCTTCAAATAAGCCAGCAGTGAAGTTTCCCACATCAGTTGATTCTTCCTTTCACAAAAGATTTCTCTGTAGCATGCAATGCTGTTTCATAGCATTTACCCACAGTAAAACTTCTTTCAAAATTGGAGTCAATCCTATCAAACTCTGCTACTGCTTAATCAACTAAGTTCATGTAATATTCTAAATCCCGTGTTGTGATTTCAACAATGTTCGTGGCATCTTCACCAGAAATAGATTCCATCCCAAGAAACCACTTTGCTTGCTTATCCATAAGAAGCAACTCCTCAGCCGTTTACATTTTGTCATGAGATTGCAGCAATTCAGTCCCATCTTCAGGCTCCACTTCTAGTTCTCTTGCTATTTCCACCACATCTGCAGTTCCTTCCTGTGATGCAGTCTTGAACCCCTTCACATCATCCATGAGGGTTGGAATCAACTTCTTCCAGACTCCTGTTAATGTAGATATTTTGACCTCCTCCCATGAATCACAAATATTCTTAATGGCATCTAGAATGGTGAATCCTTTTCAGAAGGTGTCAGTTAACTTTGCTGCGATCCATCAGAGGAATCACTATCTATGGCAGTTACAGCCTTACAAAATGTATTTCTTAAATAATAGAGATCTTGCAAGTCAAGGAAATTGCCCCTGATCCATGGACTACAGAATAGATGTTGTGTCAGCAGGCATGAAAACAACATTAATCTCCTTGTACATCTCCATCATAGTTTTTGTCGGACCAGTTGCATTGTCAATGAGCAGTAATAGTTTGAAAGGAATATTTTTCTGAGCAGTAGCTATCAACAGTGAGCTTTAAATGTTCAGTTAACCATGCTATAAACAAATGTACTCTTATTCAGGCTTTGTTTTCCATTTATAGAGCATGGGCAGAGTAGATTTAGCATAAATCTTGAGAGCCATAGAATTTTCAGAACGGTAAATGAGCACTGGCTTCAGCAGAGATCACTGGCTGCATTGAATACTAACAAGAGATAAGCCTGTCCTTTGAGTTTTGAAGCCAGGCGTTTCTCCCCTCTCTGGCTAATAAAAAGCCCTACAGGGCACCTTTTCCACTAGAAGGTTGTTTCATCTACAGGAAAATCATTTGTTTGGTGCCTTGCCATCACCTGATCTTAGCTAGATCTTCTGGATACCTTGCTACAGCTTCTACATCAGCACTTGCTGCTTCACCTTACACTTTTTTTTTTTTTTTTTTTTTTTCTGAGACAGGGTCTCGCTCTGTCACCAGGCTGGAGTGCGGTGGCCGGATCTCAGCTCACTGCAAGCTCCGCCTCCCGGGTTCACACCATTCTCCTGCCTCCAGCCTCCCGAGTAGCTGGGACTACAGGCGCCATACCTCGCCCGGCTAGTTTTTGTATTTTTTAGTAGAGGCGGGGTTTCACGGGTTAAGCCGGATGGTCACCGATCTCCTGACCTTGTGATCCAGCCGTCGGCCTCCCAAAGTGCTGGGATTACAGGCTTGAGCCGCAGCGCCCGACCCACCTTGCACTTTTATGTATTTACAGTAGTAAACCTCATGAACCAACCTCTGCTAGCTTCCAACTTTTCTTCTGGAGCTTCCTCACCTCTCTCAGCCTTCAAAGAATTAAAAAGTTAGGGCTTTTTTCTGATTAGGCTTTGGCTTAAGGGAATGTTGTGGCTAGTCCTGATCTTCTATCAGAACACTAGAACTTTCTCTCTATATTAGCGATAAAGCTGTTTTGCTTTCTTATCATTTTAATAATGTTCACAGAAGTAGCACTTTTAATTTCAGCCTTCAAAATTTTTCCTTTGCACTCACAATTTGGCTAACTGGTGCACATGGCCTAGCTTTCAGCCTGCCTCAGCTTTCAACATGCCCTTCCTCACTAAGCTCGGTTATTTCTAGCGGGTTTTAAGTGCAAGATGTGTGACTCTTCCTTCACTTGAAAACTTAGAGGCATTATATGGTTATTAATTGGTCTAATTTCAATATAAATGTGTCTCAGAATCTGGGAGGCCCACAGACAGGGAGAGAGATAAGAGAAGAGGGCAAAGCAGTCAGAGGCATTACAACATTTATGCTCGATTAAGTTCCACCTTCTTTTTTGGGTGTGGTTTGTGGTACCCCAAAACAATTATAATAGAAACATAGAAGATCACTGATCACAGACCGTATTTCCAAAGATATAATAATAATGAAAGTCTGAAATATTCAAAAATTACCGAGAAATGTGATCCAGAGACAAAGTGAGCACATGCCATTAGAAAAATGAAAACCTAGGCTGGTGCGGTGGCTCCGCCTGAAATCCCAGCACTTTGGGAGGCGAGGCAGACCGGATCTGCCGAGGTCAGGGAGTCGAGACCATCCTGGCGAACGGTGAAACCGTCTCTACTAAAAGCCACAAAAATTAGCGAGGCCCGGTGGCGCCTGTGGTCCCAGCTACTCGGGGAGGCTGAGGCGGAAGAATAAAGCGTGAACCGGGCCGGGCTGCAGTGAGCTGAGATCGACACTGCACTCCAACCTGAAAGCGACAGAGCAAGACTCCGTCTCAAGAAAAAATGGCTCCTAGTGCTGGGGGTTGGCCACGAACTTCAATTTGTAAAAAAAAAGAAAAACCACACACAATATCTGCAAAGCATAATAAAATGAGATGTGTCTATAACTTTTCTTTTATATATCTTTTAAACTATCACAGTACATCAAATGCAAACATAATGGCTGATCCTTGATTGAGCTCTGGACTTTAAAAAACACAACACACATTTGGGGGACAAATAAGGCCCATATATTAGATAGCATTATCATCATTGTCATACTCTTGGTTGTGATAACAGATTATGGTTGTGTAAAAGAACATCGTTACTCTCTGGAAATGTATGATAAGTATTTAGGGATAGAGCATTGTAATATCTGCAACTGAGTTTACTTATTTTATTTTACTGATGTATTTATTTTTGTGATGGAGCCTCACACTATTCCCCAGGTTGGAGTGCAGTGGTGCTATCTCAGCTCACTGCAACCTCCACCTCCTGCGTTCAAGCTATTCTGCCGTCTCATCCTCCTGAGTAGCTGGGACTACAGGCACATGCCACCACATCCGGCTAATTTTTGTATTTTTAGTACAGATGAGGTTTGCCATGTTGCCCAGGCTGGTCTCAAACTCCTGACCTCAAAGTGATCCACCCACCTTGGCCTCCCGAAGTGCAGGGATTACAGGCATGAGCCACCACGACCAGCCCTGAGTTTCTTTTTTTGAATTTACATTTTTATTTTTTTAATTTTTGTTCTTAGTAATTTTTCATTTTATTATATAAAATCTTTCAGAAAACTTGCAACTGAGTTTCAGTGGTTCATTTAAAAAACTGTACAGATCTACAGAGAGGACAAAGGGGACAAAATGTGAACAATTGGTGAATCTAAGTGAAGGATCTCCAGATATTCATTGTATTTCTATTACCAATTTTTCTGTAAGACTGAAATATTTTAATATAAGCAGTTGTCTAGAACAATGTAAACAGGGG
>NW_022162086.1:0-8094 GCF_008728515.1 Papio anubis | reverse complement strand
CCCCCCACCCCAGATAAGAATCACTGATGTGGACGGCCACTGTGACTTCCTGGCATCACTCCCTCATTTCACACCTAGACCATTCTAATGCTTGCCATTTAACTTCCCACTCAACACATCTCATCTTTTGCCTCCCCACCCTCATTAGGCCTGGAACTCTCTGCCTGGAACCACGTCATTCCTTCCCTATTTGCCCTTTAACACACCTCTGACCCCAAACACCAGTCTGCATTGGAAACTTGTTCTTTTAATGCTTCCCCACCCCATACTTCTTGTCCTCCCACCTGATAGAACTCTTAGGGACTGTGTCAGTATCTTTGGCCTCAACCTGTTTCTTATGGGTGCTTACTATTGTCAGTTTTCCTTAATCCCCACTCCTTTTTTCAGATCCCTTACAAGATAGGCCTACAGAAACTTCCCCCTTTGTTTCCCAAGTTCTAAGTTGTTTCCTAAAAACCAGCCATTTACCTTGACCTTTCAACCTACAAGAAACCACTTTCATCTACTTCTTTTGGTGGATTTAGATGTCTTCCCCAGCCTATATTCATCACCCGCAACATTAGATATGTAACCCACCAGCTCAGTTAATAAGAGTTTCCTCCAACCCAGAACTTGGCTCGATTCTCCCCATCTGGTTCCCTACCTCCTCTCCCACTCACACCCCACTGCTCCCAATCCTTCCCTCCTTTCCAACCCAGTCAATCCCAACCCAAATCCCATCCCAAACCCCATCCCCTGCACCCAACCCACCCTTCCCCACTGCATCCATAGCAAAGAGCCTGGCCCAGGATTCACACTTTTGCAACAAAGTTCAATGCTTTAAGAGCAGCCATTCCTTCCTGCCCGTTGCTGTCCACCCCTTTTACGCTTTCCATTCCCCAAGCTGAACCTTGAAGGCTGCTCTGAGCACTCCAAATTCCTTTGTTCCTACTCTGGGACCTCCCCTTTCACCTTGCTTCACCTGTGGCTGTCCTGCCTATGGCTGTCCTGCCTGTGACTGTCCTGCCCGGTTCCCTTCCACCATACTTTCTGCCCTCCATCCTTCCCTGGGGGCCCCTCCACCCTGTCTGTCTTCTGTAGGTGACTCCCCTGTTGCACTGCCTCATTGTCCCACTTCCACATTCTTTCTTGCAGCCTTTCCCCTTGTGACATATTTCTTCTCTGCTTCCTTGGCCAAAGGAAGACATCTGCCTCTCTGTGGCCTATATTTCTCTCAATCACCGAGGACCTGTCACTTCATCAGACTCAGTCATCTCTTCTCCATAGGGATGTGCTCACTACTTTGACCTGCTTTCACCACTCAAACTCTTCCATCCTCTCTCTATCCCATCTTCTCTTCAAGAACTGTTTTCTGTGGCTCCTCCAGATCTTCCACTGATTCAGGCCAGCACCTCCCCTTAGGCTGCCTTTTCCTTCCCCTCTTCCACTCCAGCCTTGTTTCCTCTTTTCTCTTTCTGTTCCATGAAGTGAGTTCCACAAAACCCTACAGCCAGTCCTGCCACTTCCTCCTCTTCCTCCTTTCTTCATCTCCATTATTTCCATTTACCTTGGATAGGGCCCCAGTGAGCCCATGCACCCCTGCCCATCACGCCTGATCTTGCAGTACTCATTGAAGCCATCTGGATCCACCATTTCTTCTTTGCCTCTTGGCCACACTACCTTTACTATACCCTTGTTTAGAATTTAAGACCTTCTTCTTATACAAGTCCTGCCATCCATCCTGTTCTGCGTTTCCTCCTCTCTGCCCTCTAGAAAAAGTCTCCAAAAATGAAGCCCCCGTATCAGCACCCTATCCAACCTCTGGGCATATTCCCTCCCACTGTGCCCATTTACTATTAACCTAATCTCCCACTAAATCTAAGATGCTACCTGTGTTTGAAGGCCCCCCTTCCTACTTCACTGCACCTCTGTAGTGAAGTGTGGTGTAGTGCATATTTTCAGTTGCAAGCTACAGCTCTATCTTCTCAGGCTCCCTTGACAACAGAAGCTCAGACTCAGTGGTCACTGGAAATTGTCTCCTGTCCATTAGTTCCCTCTAACATTTGCAAGCACCTTTCTGCCCACATACTAGACTCATGAGTCCATCCCCAAACCCCCAGCCCCCAAGGTTTACCTGCCAGTAGGTTCCATGCAGGTGCTGTCTGAATGTGCAGTGATGCCCCATTTCCTCCATTTACCCTGAGCGACTTAGGCACTTTCCCTCTACTGTCATTTCCTAAGGATCCACTTCTGAAAAGCCCGGGATTTTGCCTCCCTACCCTAATCCTACGGGTTGGCCTTGATAAGAGGCATGATACCAACTTCTCTGAGATCTGATAAAGCCCCATTTGGTGAACTCTGATTTCCTCCTTCCCCTTTTCTGCATCAGACCCTGTATGGACACTAAGCTCCCCACAAGTTCATGATGTTCTTTCCCCTCATGCACCACAAATCTCTCTTTTCCCATCAGCTTCCCTGACCCCACTCACATCACACCACCTCAAATGGCTGCCCCACTCCATTGTCTCACTTTTTCCACACAAGGTTCACATTTAATTCCTACACCACTGTTGCCTCCCACTTTCATCTTCCAGACATGCTCCACCTCCTCTTCAACATCCAGTCCTGCATGCCCTGCCACCTGCAGGTCAATCCACAAACTCAGGAATCTTTCCTGAGCTCTGACCCCTTCCTGCCCTGCCCCCACTGATGCCACCACTGCCAGCTTCCATGTCCTCAACCTGCTGTAATAGGTCCATCTCCTGTCTCAGTTCACCCCTAACCATCCTATATTCTCAGTTCGGCCTCTAAGGAACAGTGGTTTCCTCTCTCTGTTGTGTCCTCTGGCCTTTCATCGTCTCACCATGCCCTTTATTGAGACACTGTCCTCAATGTTTCCAAGGTGCCAGCACCTCTACACCCTGTTTCTGTGGGCTCCATCTCTTTCTCTTCATTCATCCTTGGCTTACCCACACCATGTTTTTCTCCTCCATGACCTAATATCCATTTCCACCTTTGTCCATTCCATGCCTCCACCACCTTCCTGATCCCTTTCCACTGGGCTCCACTGCTCCATTCCACCATTTCTGTCCTCTCCTCCAACTCCCATTGTCCGTATCTCCTTTCCTCCTTCCACCACCCTCGTTCTCTCTTCCTGTGATTCTGCCACTGGCCCCTAGTCATTCCTCAGGTGTGTCCTCCCTTCTTGACCTGGCCCCCACACACTGCTCCACCAGGCGCGGTCCCTGGCCAATCTGCGTCCTGTACTGAATCCACCTGCTCTGCTGTCCATGCTCCGTCCAGTGGCCCAGGCTCTGGTCTTTCAGGGCCCTTCCTTCTTTCTTTCCTCACCTCTGAATCTCCTTCTTCATTCATCCCCCATTCCTTCCATTTCCTCCTCCCCTCCATTCCATCCACCCTCCGCCCTCCTCCCTCCTTCCATGTCTTCCAGCTCTCCTTCCCCCCTTCCATCTCCATTCCCTTTACCTTCCCTCCCGTGACAACAGATCCCTGCTCTCTGCTCTCACCCACAGCCCGCGTCCTCTGTGTGGGCCCCCCTTCTCTTAAGAGATCCACTCCTCCACCCTGAGTCCTCCAGTCTGGGACAGGCGTTGAAACCCCAGCTCCACCACCGTGGTCCCGGTTACTTATGCAGGCTATAATTTTACTTTCAGCTGTCATCCTTGTCTGGTCTGTGGGGAACTGTGTTCCACTGTCGCAACCCTGATGCCTCCATCAGCCCCGCCGCACATCGCGTCTTCCCCTGCACTCCACATGTCTGCTGGCTCTCCATCCTCCCGATCCACCAGTGATTCTCACCGGTCTACAGGACCCCAAAGTGACCTATCAGAAGGCATCTTTGGGGGCCGGTTTTACACTCTTTGCTGTTACCTGTGTTCCTTTTAGAGATGGTTTTTCCCGTTACTTTCACAGGCTGAACACTGCTCACCCTGAGATGATTGGATAGGCCTGCCGCAGGGTCCATGCCCCAGCCCTCCCTCGGTGGAAACCCACCCCACCCAGATAAGAATCACTGATGTGGACGGCCACCTTGACTCTCTGGCCTTTACTTTCCCATTTCTAGCATTTAGTATTTTGGTAGTTCCAGCTACACTTCCTACTCATAAGACCAGCATTTCCCTCCCCCTGCCCAACAGTCCTGGCACTCTCCACTTGGAATCACCTCATTGTCTTCCCCATTTACCCCTTAACACACACCATGCCCGAAAGCTCAGTCTGCATGACAGAGTTTTGCTTCTGACACCTCCACACCCTACCCTTTATGCCCTAACCCATCTAATATGACTCCCAGGCACTCAGTTAATACCTTTTGTAGACCCTTACTACTGACATTTTTCCTTTATCATCCCTCGTCTTTTCAGATCACTGACAAGGTGCTCCCATAGAGACTTCCCATTTTGATGGTCATCGTTCTGTTTGTTTCCCAGAAACCAGCCCTTTACCTTAACCTTTTACCATTCCTGAGCTACTCTGTTTTTTCTTCTTTTGCTGGACTCAGATGTCTTCTCTAGCCTGTATTCATCAACCTCAACACTCAACATGTAATTGTCCACCAGCTCAGATGAATAACATGGTGTTCTCAATGCCTACAGCTTGGCTCACTTCACCCCACCCCAACCCCTCCCCTAATCCCAGTCCCACTGCCCCTAACCCTGCCCCACCCATTCATCCCCTACCCAAACCCCACCCCAAACCCCATCCCCTCCACCCAGCCCACCCTTCCCCGCCGGATCCATAGTAAAGAGCCTGGCCCAAGATTCGCACCTTTGCAACAAAGTTCAATGCTTTAAGAACAGCCATTCCTTCCTGCCCATTGCTGTCCACCCCCCTTACACTTTCTGTTCCCCATGCCGAACCTTGCAGGCTGCTCTGAGCACTCCAGGTTCCTTTGTTCCTACTCTGGGACCTGCCCTTTCACCTCACTCCACCTGTGGCTGTCCTGCCTGTGGCTGTCCTGCCTGTGGCTGCCCTGCCTGTGGCTGCCCTGCGTGTGGCTGTCCTGCGTGTGGCTGTCCTGCCTGTGGCTGTCCTGCATGTGGCTGTCCTCCCTGTGACTGTCCTGCCTGTGGCTGTCCTGCCTGTGGCTGTCTGCCCAGCTCCCTTCCACCATGACTGTCTGCCCTCCATCCTTCCCTGGGGGCCCCTCCACCCTGTCTTCTCTAGGTGACTCCCCTGTTGCGCTGCCTCATCGTCCCACTTCCACATTCTTGAAGCCTTTCCCGTTGTGACATATTTCTTCTCTTTTCTTCCTTGGCCAAAGGAAGACATTTGCCTCTCTCTGGCCCATATTTCTCTCAACCACCCAGGGCCTGTCGCTTCATCTGACTCGGTCATCTCTTCTCCATACAGCTGTTTTCACTACTTTGACCTGCTCTCCTCACCGCTCAAACTTTTCCATCCTCTCTCTATCCCACCTTCTCTTCAAGAACTGTTTTCTGTGGCTCCTCCAGATCTTCCACTGATTCAGGCCGGCGCCTTCCCTTAGTCTGCCTTTTCCTTCCCCTCTTCCACTCCAGCCTTGTTTCCTCTTTTCTCTTTCTGTTCCATGAAGTGAGTTCCACAAAACCCTACAGCCAGTCCTGCCACTTCCTCCTCTTCCTCCTTTCTTCATCTCCATTATTTCCATTTACCTTGGATAGGGCCCCAGTGAGCCCATGCACCCCTGCCCATATTGCTTGCTATTGCAGCTGTCCAGATCCACCGTTTCCTCTTTCCCTCTTGGCCACACTACCTTCACTACACCTGTGTTTCAAATGTAAGACCTCCTTCTTACACAGGTTCTGGCCTCCGTCCTGTTATACCTTTCCTCCACTCTTGCCTCCCAAGAAAGAATTACCCTTGCCTCTACCCATCTCCGCCACCCTGACTACCACTGGATTTACTCTGTATTGCTGCATCCCCATTTGCTACCGACCTACTTTTCCCAATAATCCTATGATGCTCCTCTAGGTATGAAGCCTGTACCCCCCACCCCCATTGGAGCCTCATGACATCTGTGGATATTTTGCTTCACAAGCTGCACCTCCATATCTTTCTCCCACTCTTGGATAGCAAAACCAAGGATTTAGTGATCACTGCAAATTGTCTTCTGTACATTGCTTAGCAGTCCCTCCTCTGCCATTCGTAAGCATCTTTCTGCCCACATACTGGACTCAAACCACATGAGTCCATTACCAAGTTCCTGAGTTCCCTGCAAGTGGTTTCTGTGGAGGTGCTGTCTTCATGTGCAGTGATTCCTGATGCCCTCGCTGTATCCCTAGTTACTTTGGCCCTTTCCCCCATTTTCTCCTAAGGGCCTCAATTTGCAAAAATGCCCAGGCTCTTGCTTCTCCAATCTGCTCTGCTCTTACTGTCAGTGCTTATTTCAACAATTTGCACTGTGAGGTCTGGCCCAGCCCCCATTTTGGGAATTCTGTGTTCCATCTTCCTGTTTTCCATGTTGGCTCCTCTGGCAGCTCAGCTCTGCCCCACCCTCCTACAAATACATAAGGTTATTTCTCCTCTTATGCCCCTCCTGTCCCTTTCTTTTTCCATCAACATCACTGACCCATCTCACAACCCACATAGTGCCTTCTGACTCCAGACTGGATAAAGTGTGAACCCTTTCACCAGCCATCCACTGCCTTTTCTTACACTGTTGCCTTTCTGAAAGCCTCTGATTGGTCTTCAGCATCTAGTCCGTGTTCCCTACCACCTCAGGGTCAGTCAGTGTACTCAAGAGTCTTTTCCTTAAGGTCTGCTCCCAGCCTGACCTGCCCTCACTGCTACTGCCACTGCCAGCTTCTTTTTCCCTAACATGCTGTATTCATTCGTCTGCTGTCTGATTTGAGCTCCGATCATTCTGCCTTCTCCGTTCGGCCACTAGGGAGACACTGGTTTCCTCTCTAAATGGCATCCCCCCGACCTTCCTTCTTCTCACCTTCTCCCTCACTGATACATTGTCCCAACATTTCTGAAGTGCCAAAACCACTGCACCCTCCTTCCACTTTGTTCTCCTCCCACCTCTCCCTCATTCCTGGCTTGTCTTACCTGTACCATGGCCTTCTTCATAGTCTTTGTAAAGTTCCTGGATTCCCCGTGTCTCTTCCTCCTTATTGGTCCTTGGCATAGGACCCCCCACCCCAACCCTTGTGCCCCAACCCCTACACCTTGGAGCTTCAGGCTTCTTTCTCCTTGTGAATATTTTGCTTCACAAGCTATACCTCCATTCATTTCTGCCACTCCTGAACAGCAAAACCAAGGATTTTGATACAAATCCTCCTTTGCTGGAACACATGCCCTGATCCTCTCAACAAGCTCACCTCTCTAAGTTGGTCGGCTCCATAAGCTGCTCCAACTCATTCTTCCTGCCCATTGGGAAACACCTCTCCTCTGTCCTGCTTTTCCACGTGCTGCAAACTCACCTCTGCTCTCCCAGCTCCCGGCTCCTAGGCCCAGGTTGGTCGTTTCTCCTGCTTTCCTCCTCTACTGCATAGCACGGTACTGTCCCACCTGCACCCTCCTGCGTTCTCTCAGCTGCCATCTGTGATTCTCCCACTGGCCTAAGTCATGTTCTCAGGTGCATCCTCCCTTCTTGACCTGGCCCTTCACCCACTGCTCTGCTGGATGCAGTCATCTCTGCATCCCACATATTGCACCAAATTCACCTGCTCTGCTGTCCATGCTCACGTCCCAGTGGCCCAGGCTATGGGACTTTTCCAGCACCCCACAGCCCTGACTCCCAGAAGCCTTCCCGATTCTTTTCACACCCCTTTCTCTCACACCATGTGAAAACGCTCTGGGGAGCCTCTGCCTCTGAATCTCCTACCTTCTTCCTGTCACCACAGCAGTTCTGTCATCAGTACTCACTCTTATCTCCTCCTACTCTCCTCCCCACATCCACACAAACACACCCAGTCTCAACCTGACTCTCCTGCCCTGCCTGAGACCCGGCTCCTCCACTCCTCCTGGGTGCTCCTGTCAGTCCCACCCTCCTCCCGCCTCCTCCCTCCTTAGGGCCCATGTCTTCAAGACGCTCTCCTTCCACGCTGTCTCCATTCCCCTTTGCACCTTCCCTCCCCGTGACAACAGATCCCCTGCTCTCTGCTCTCACCC
>NW_022162085.1:0-8098 GCF_008728515.1 Papio anubis | reverse complement strand
TCCCTGGGGACATTTCCTTTAACACATTTTATTTTGAGACAGAGTTTCACTCTTGTTGCCCAGGCTGGAGTGCAATGGCGCGATCTCGGTTCACTGCAACCTCCGCCTCCTGGGTTCAAGCAATTCTCCTGCCTCAGCCTCCCGAGTAGCTGGGACTACAGATGCCTGCCACCATGCCTGGCTAATTTTTTATTCTTAGCAGAGATGGTGCCTCACTATGTTGACCAGGCTGGTCTCGAACTCTGACCTCAGGTGATCCACCCACCTCGGCCTCCCAAAGTGCTGGGATTACAGCCATGAGCCACCGCGCCCGGCCATGTACTTTATTTTTAAATTGAGTGGTGATAATACATGCCCTCGGAATAGAATCTAAAGAGTGCAAAAAAGAAAATGCCTTCCTCTCACCTCTGCCTGCACTTCCTCCTCTCCCTCCCTCTCCTGTGTCTGCCTTCGGAGCTAGTCTCTGCATATGCAAGGAAACACATCTCTCTTCTTCACTCTTTCTTTTTGCACACTTTACACACTAGTCTGTACTTGATGTTTTTCATTGTGTGTACCTTGGAGACAGTTTCATGTTTCATACACCGCCGCCCCCTGCCTGTTAATAATTGCATCCTGTGGGTGTACCATAATTTATATATGGATTCTAATATTTTGTTGCTACCCCCCAAAAAATGTAGCAAAGAGCATCTTTATACACAGATTATTGCACACATGCAGGGATACATCTACAGCAGACATTGCTGGCAGTGGGACTTCTAGGTCAGAGCACACATGCTTTTTTTTTTTTTTTTGAGATGGAGTCTTGCTCTGTCACCCAGGCTGAAGTACAGTGGCGCCATCTTGGCTCACTGCAAGCTCCGCCTCCTGGGTTCATGCCATTCTCCTGCCTCAGCCTCCAGAGTATCTGGGACTACAGGCGCCCGCCACCACGCCCGGCTAATTTTTGTATTATTATTTTTTTTTTTAGTAGAGATAGGGTTTCACCATGTTAGACAGGATAGTCTTGATCTCCTGCCCTCGTGATCCGCCCACCTCGGCCTCCCAAAGTGCTGGGATTACAGGCGTGAGCCACCACGCCTGGCTCCACACATGTATTTTTAACATTGCTGGATATCGCCTTATTGAGGGGAGTGTTGGCATACACGGATTCTTGGCCTTGCCCCTGGAGGTTTTGATTCAGTAGGTCGAGGGCAAGGCCTCAGCATCTGGGTTGTATGAAGCTTGTCGGTGACTCTGATGATCAGCCAGGTGTGGGAACTGTGGACAGAGCAGCAATCCTCAAAGTGTATTTGCTCCCACGGATTGCTGGGAGCTCCATCTTTTGTGGCCCAGTGGCTGACCCCAGGAAGGTGGGGTGAGGGTGGAAAAGGCAAAAGCCAGGGGAAATACAGGGCCTCGAGGTCTCACTGTCGTCCCACCTCCTGCCAGGTCATGTGGTGGGACATCCGAAAGATGAGTGAGCCCACTGAGGTTGTGATCATGGACATCACCAAAAAGGAGCAGTTGGAAAATGCCTTGGGGGCCATCTTCCTGGAGTTCGAATCTACTTTGGTGAGTGTCCCTTGCTGTCCCTTCCCTGACTTGCATTGCCAGGGCAGCCAGGGCTAAAGACAGGCCATTGTTAGGATATCAGGTGCTTGTGGAACCCAGCACCAGCCCAGGGAGGCCAACCTCACTGCCCCCATCCTAGACGTGTGTGGCCTTTACAACAACTTTCCAGCAGGGGGCAGCAGAGCTTCTCGAAGAAGGACACCGTTGTCGTGGCACCAAGTCATCTTTTGGCCCGTGGCCCAGCTGAACACAGAGGGCAATCTTTTGACAGGACAATTCCAGAAAAGCCCTGTTTCCTGGGGAAGGTCACGCCCAGGACCAACATAGGGAGGCCTAGACTCCAACCCAGGTCCTGGCCCTGCCTGGCATTGGGGCCCTAGGCTGGTCACCTGCCTTCCTCTGGGGAAATGAGGTCAGACCAGGCTCCTTGGAAAACCAGAGCACATGCATGGTCTTGGTGTTCAGTAACTGAGAAAGAATGACAAAGAAATATCAAAGTTCAGGGTAGGCAAGGTGGGTCACGTCTGTAATCCCAGCACTTTGGGAGGCAAGTAAGACCCCCCAAATCTTTACCAAAAAAGAAAGCAAGAAAGAGAGGGAGAGAGAGGAAAAAAAGGAAAGAAAAAGGAAGGAAGGAAGGAAAGAAAGAAAAAGAAAGGAAGAAAAGTATCAATGTGAAGCCAGGCATAGTGGCTCCTGTAATCAACTTTGGGAGGTGCGGGAGGATCCGCCAGGCAGAAGTTCAAGACCAGCCTGGGCAACATAGCAAGACCTATCCCTATAGAGAAAAGGGCGAGACCGCGATTGGCTCACCTGTAATCCTGGCATTTTGAGAGGCCAAGGTGGGCGGATCAACTGAGGTTGGGAGTTCAAGACCAGTCTGACCAATATCGAAAAAGCCATCTCTGCAAATATTAGCTGGGCATGGAGGTGCATGCCTGTAATCCTTCTCAGGAGGGCTGAGGCAGAGAATCGCTTGAACCTGGGAGTCAGAGGTTGCAGTGAGCCAAGATAGTGTCATTGCACTCCAGCCTGGGCGACAAGAGTGAAACTCCATCTCAAAAAAACAAAGAAAATAAAAGAAAAACAGGAAATATCAAAGTTTGAGCATAATGCAAATGTGTTAGAGGAGGGAAGCTTCTAGAAGCAGTAAAGGAAGACTTCCTCACTAGAGTAAGAAGATACCTTTCCCTTGTTGTTGGTTTTGGCATGGGCTGAGTCTTGGTTTATGTCTCAGTGCAGCCCAGACCTGGTTCCCCGTTGGAGGTGTCACTTGTTTGCTTCAGGGTCATGTGCCATCATTCCTAGGGCTTTGGGAGGCTCTGGCCTCGAACCTGCCTGGGCAACCCTAGCTCAAGGCTGAGAGATGAATGTTGGTGGGATGAGGAGACAAGCCAACTGACCCCTCCCCAGAGGACAAGGCACTGGGAATGGAGGTTGGGGTGGCGAGGGCTCAGGAGAACATTCTGTCCCAGAGGCAAGGCTTTCTAGGCCAAGTGCTAGACATACAACCACATCACAACTAGGGCCATCTCCTCCATGTCTGGCCCTTGCAGGGTACACACGGTGTGCTGAACACTTGTGGCTGCCTGATTTCATAAGCTCGTGCAATCGCCTATAACCATTTCGTGGGGTAAAGTTTTTATCCATACTTGCCAGATACACACAATGAGTCTTCGTGAGATTACATTGTGAGTCCTAGTACCTGGTAAAGCGGGACTCAAACCCAGGGTTCCAACTGTAAGGCCCAGGGTGTCCCGCGCAGCCCGCCACGAAGTCTGAGGCCAGAGGCACGATGGGCCACTCAGATCTGGGTGGCCTTTCTCCTCGGCTCACTGACGGGCAGCGTGTAGTCGGCTTGAATACTTTCTTCTCTGGACCTCTTAAGCTTGGTCTTTTCACTTGCCCTTAACACCCAACTTGAAGCCCAGATTTTTGTTTTGTTTTGTTGAGACATGGTTTCGTTCTGTTGCCCATGCTGGAGTGCAGTTGTGTGATCTCAGCTTACTGCAACATCTACCTTCTGGGCTCAAGCCTCAACCTCTTGAGTAGCTGGGATCACAGGCGCATGCCACCACGCCAGTCTAATTTTTTTTTTCTTCTTTTCTTTTTTGAGACAGAGTCTCACTCTGTTGCCCAGGCTGGAGTGCAGTGACATGATCTTGGCTCACTGCAACCTCTGCCTCCCGGGTTCAAGTGATTTTCATGCCTCAGCCACCACACCTGGCCCATATTCTGGGTATTTTCTAGAGATTTTATATTTATCATTTTAGTAATTTTCTGGTAGAAGAAAATGCACAACAAAACAATACATTTTTTTTAAAATAAAATAAAAACCTGGGAGGGGCTGTGGGTGCAGTGGCTCAGGTCTGAAATCCCAGCACTTTGGGAGCAGGCAATGCAGATCGCTTGACAGGAGTTTGAGACCAGTCTGGACAACATAGGGAGACCTGTCTCTAAAAACTCTAAGAATAGCTGACCCTAATTGGTGTGTGCTTGTGGTCCCAGCTCGTGGGAGGCTGAGGTGGGAGTATTGCTTGAGCCCAGAAGGTCAGGATGCAGTGAGCGAGGTCGTTACCACTGCACTCCATCCTGGGCAATGGAGCCAGATCCTGTCTTAATAAATAAAATAAACTAGGAGTTCTTTTTTCATTTTTTTTTCTTTTTTCTTTCTTTCTTTCTTCTTTTTTTTTTTTTTTTTTTGAGGTGGAGTCTTGCTCTGTAGGCCAGGCTGGAGTGCAGTGGCATGATCTTGGCTCACTGCAACTCCTAAAACCTGGGAGCTCTGGGGCAGGTTCACACCGGCAGAGGACATCCCTGGGCCCGCTGACAAAGTCCCTCCCCTCAAGCGTGCCCCTCCCTGCCTCCCTCCAGCTGTTCTTTCCATTTGGAATGCTGGGGACACAGTGCCATTGAAGCTCTGGCCTGCTGGTGGAGGTTGTCCAGTCCTAGCCGGAGGTGAGACATGGAACAGTAAACAAGGCAGGGCATTGCATGAGCCGGAGGGGTCATGCTCAAGGCATGGAGACACTGGGTCAGGAGTCGGAACTGGCCTTTGTGCATTCAGTCGCAGCAAGTGAGTAACTACTAAAGCTCAGTTCTTGGGCGATGGACCCATGTCAGACAAGCTTGCACCCCTCAAAGAGCTCACCCACCAGCAGTAGGGGGACGAATTACATCACTGACTGCCAGGTGGCTTCCTGAATGCTGGTTGGTCACCTGCTCTGAGATCTCAGGGACACCAGCCTGGACCCAGTGCTAGACAATGTCACTGTCCTGCTGCCAGGAAACTCTGCTGCCATCCTGTGAGTGGTGGACCACCCTCGTCCCCTCCCTGGGTCTTCTTTACTCTCTGTAAACAAACATTCAGGATCTTGATGGCCAAATGCTTCAAGGACACAGTGATGCTCTGCAGAAGGGGCTAGTGGTGACCCTCCAGGACTGGAGGAGCCAGGGAGGACTTCATTCAGCACAGGCTCCTTGAGCAACTTCCAGAAAGGTGGAGTCTGAGGAGCCCGGGAAGAGTGGGGACAGCTCTCCAGGAGGGGCCACAGCCCTTGCCGAGGCTTTATCTGAGGGCCTTTCTAGGGCCTGCAGACCTCCCAAGCAGGCTCCTGTCCATGACCGCTAATCCGAGTTGTCGGTTCATGGAGCCTTCCCCTCCCGTGTCACTCCTTCCACAGCCCACCAAGTTCATGGTGGGGACTGAGCAGGGCATCATCATCTCCTGCAACCGCAAGGCCAAGACATCAGCTGAGAAGAATTTGTGCACCTTCCCGGGCCATCATGGCCCCATCTATGCCCTCCAGAGAAACCCCTTCTACCCGAAGAACTTCCTGACAGTTGGTGACTGGACAGCCCGCATCTGGTCTGAAGACAGCCGGGAATCGTCCATCATGTGGACCAAGTAAGAGGCAATGCTGGGGACGGGAGGGGATGCAGAGGGCAGGAGGGGATGGAGGGAGCCCAGCTGGGCCCGGGAGAGTCCTGAGCCTCCATATGTAAAATGGAGAAAAAAGCCTTCCACAAACACCCAAACTCGTGTTAGCAAGTGACTTGCTCAGCCACTCCACGAAGCGACAGGCTGCAAACCACCCAGCTGCTAAAAATAATGGCCATGGCTTAATTTTCTTTCCTTTTTTTTTTTTAGACACAGCCTTGCTTAATTCCCCAGACTGAATGCAGTGGCATGATCTCGGCTCACTGCAACCTCCACCTCCCAGGTTCAAGTGACTCTCCTGCCTCAGCCTCCCGAGTAGCTGAGACTACAAGCACCTGCCACCATGCCCAGCTCATTTTTGTATTTTTAGTCGAGATGGGGTTTCGCCACATTGGCCAGGCTGGTCTTGAACTCCTGACCTCAGGTGATCTGCCCACCTCGGCCTCCCAAAGTGTTGTGATTACAGGCATAAGCCACTGCGCCTGGCTGGCTTAATTTTCATAATCCTCAAAATACCCTTAGGAGGAGGCAGCGTTGCTCTTCTCCTCATCTCATTTTTCATGTCAGGGAAATGGGCTACAGAGAGGCCAAGCTGCTCGCTCCTGCTCTCCCAGCTAGTGAGGAGCCGAGCTGGGGTGTGAACCCAGGAAGCTTGGCTGGGAAATGTGGGTGCCTTGGTACGATTCAGCAATGTGGCATAGCCTGTCTTGCTCAGTGCCCACTCCTCTGAGGGGAGCCCAGCTTAGACAAGGAGCCCAGAGACGGCTGGCAGGCACAATGGTTAGACCAGAGAAGCTTGGACTATCACATCCCCCTCCGTTTTTCTTAGGGCCCATGTACCTTGCCTAAAAGTGCCCTTTCTCCTCCTCCTCTTCATCTCCTAAGTTAGGTAATAAGCCCGAATTCTAACCACCCCCTTGAGTCACTCACTGCCGGGCGCTCCCGTGGGTATTGTCCATTGATGTATAAATAAATTCCTTTTTTCTCTTGCTAAAAAAAAAACATCCTGGGGCTCCTTTCCTGCCCACAGAGCCACAGACTCCTGCAATGTCAGTGCCACCATCAACCCTAATGAGCATCTTTGGTTCCAGTGCTTCCCACATCTGTTTGCATCAGAATCTCCTGGGAGGAGTTTTTGTTTGTTTGTTTTTGAGACGGAGTCTTGCTGTGTCCCCCAGGCTGGAGTGCAATGGCAGGATCTTGGCTCTCTGCAACCTCCGCCTCCCAAGTTCAAGCGATTCTCCTGCCTCTTCTTCCCCTGTAGCTGGGACTACAGGCGCATGCCAGCACGCCCAGCTAATTTTTGTATTTTTAATAGAGACAGAGTTTCACCATGTTGGCCAGGCTGGTCTCGAACTCCTGACCTCAGGTGATCCACCTGCCTCGGACTCCCAAAGTGCTGGGATTACAGGCACGAGCCACCGTGCCTGGCTGAGGAGTGATTTTTTTTAAAATCCAGATTCCCAGCCCCAACCCTGGGGGTACTAACAGAATCTTAGGCTTAGCCTAGGAATGGGCTTGTTAAGGAGCTCCCCAGGGCTTGTGACTCAGCCAGTCCTTGCTTTGGGAGCAGAAACCTGGTTCGATGTCATTCTACAGGGGTAGGAACGCTGGCTGAGAAGGGCAGAGCATTGTTCCTGAAGGGGTGGCCTGCCCCTCCACACCTGTGGGCGTTTCTCGTTAGGTGGAACGAGAGACTTGAGAAAAGAAATAGACACAGGGACAAACTATAGAGAAAGAAAAAGTGGGCCCAGGAGACCGGTGCTCAGCATACAGAGGACCCGCTCCAGCACCGGTCTCTGAGTTCCCTCAGTATTTATTGATCATTATCTTTACCATCTTAGAAAAAGGGAAGTGGCAGGATGATAGGATCATCATAGGGAGAAGGTCAGCAGTAAGACATATGAATAAACATCTCTGTGACATGAATAAGTTTAAGGAAAAGTGCTGTGCCTTGATATACATATGCAAACATCTCCATAAACCTTTTTAGTGCATAAAGAGCAGCATTGCTAGCAAGTCCCACCTTTCGCCCTAAGGCGGTTTTGTCCCATCTCAGTAAAGAGAACATTCAATCGGGTTTTACACCGAGATGTTCCATTGCCCAGGGATAGGCAAGAGACAGATGCTTTTCTCTATCTCAACTGCCAAGAGGCCTTCTTTCCTCTTATATTAATCCTCCTTAGCACAGACCCTTCATGGGTGTCAGGCTGGGGGACGATTAGGTCTTTCCCTTCCCACAAGGCCATATTTCAGACTATCACATGGGGAGAAACCTTGGACAATACCTAGCTTTCCTAGGCAGAGGTCCCTGTGAACTTTGGCAGTGTATGTGTCCCTGAGTACTTGAGATTAAGAGAATGGTGATGACTTTTCACAAGCATACTGCCTTCAGGCACTTGTTTAACACAGCACACCCTGCACAGCCCAAAATCCTTTAAACCTTGAGTCACCACAGCACATGTCTCTTGCAAGGACAAGGTTGGGGGTAGGGTCAGAGATTAACAGCATCTCAAATACAGAACAAAATGGAGTCTCTTATGTCTACTTCTTTCTGTATAGACACAGTAACAGTCTGATCTCTCTTTCTTTTCCCCACAGTTC
>NW_022162084.1:0-8099 GCF_008728515.1 Papio anubis | reverse complement strand
GTGGTTGTGGTTCTTGCAGTGGTTGTGGTTTTTGCAGTGGTTGTGGTTTTGTGGTGGTTGTGGTTTTTGCAGTAGTTGTGATTGTGGGTTTTGCAGTGGTTGTGGCTTTTGAGATGTTTGTGGTTTTGCAGTGGTTGTGATTGTGGGTTTTGCACTGATTGTAGTTCTCCTGCCCCGCCTGCTGCCGCTGGACCCTCTCCCCCGTGTGTAGCCTCTGATAGGACCCCATGTCTGGATCCTGGCACTGGGTCTCCTCTGGCCTCATGAGACTGGTGCCGTCCCCACTGGAGCTGACAGGGGTTCGGCTCCCGGCTTCCTCCGTCTCTGGACGAGTCGGCAGCTGCTCCTGTGCAGGAATGCCCACGGCCTTTGGCATCACACGGGGTCTGGATCCTGGCTGTGACCCCTCCCCCAGTGACCTCCTGCGGGACTGATGGCCAGAGAGGGGGCCTGTCGGGCCTACACCGCCCCTCCCGCCATCAGCCACCCTGAGTTCTGGGCAGGAGTCCCCTGGCCTCGGTCCTACCCACCTAGAAGGATCCAGTGAGGCGACGCCCGCCTGGGACGCCGTGGAGGTCAAGCCCAGCACTGTGAGGCTTAGTGGCTGCCGGGAGCCATGGCAACCAGATGGTGGCTGGATGGACTCCGCAGGGACAGTCCTCAGACCCCTCTCCAGGGACCCCACCCTAGCTGTGACCTGTCCACAGCACCTGTACCGTGACACCCTCTTTGCTGTCCGTATGGCTATGAGGGCTGCCCTTTGCATGTCCATTCCCGAGTCCCAGCCCTACAGCAGCGCTGGGCTCACCTGGCCCCTCTGTGGACGCTGCCTCTGTGGACGCCGCCACTGTCTGTACGGTGGGATGTTAATAGTCTCCGCGTCATGTGGCTGTTAATTTTGGAAGCTCGCCCCCTTTCTCCTCCCCCACTACGGTCCTGCCTTCACACCCCACTGCCTGAGTCAGCGCCCACAGCTGTACCGGATGCTGGGTTTGGCCCCAGCTGAAGGGCTGGTGTCCTGCATGCAGCCGGGGGCCTGGTAATGGGGCTGTGCCATCTGTGTAAACGGCCTCGGCTGCTTCCTCCTTCCCTGCCCAGGCTGAGTCCACAGCCCCAGATAGCAGTGCCCCGAGAGCTGCCTGGCATACCCCGGGAAGAGGGTGAATCTCGCCTTATGGGAGCCTTTGCCAGGAGTGGGGCTGCCTGGTGACCACGTGAAGCACCTCCCAGGATGAACCAGGACGCTGCCAATGCTGAGGCTGGGCCGGGACTCCCAAGGCCTCATTGTCTGGGATGAGGTGGGTTCCAGCTGGGCTGTGGCAGGGACCAGGAGGAACCTGCATGTGCCCTGATCTCCCTCCTCACGCCTGCAGAGCCCTCCCCTGACCGGACAGCAGGATGTCACACCTGCAGAGCCCCTCCCCTGACCAGACAGCAGGGTGTCACACCTGCAGAGCCCCTCCCCGACCGGACAGCAGGGTGTCACACCTGCAGAGCCCCTCCCCTGACCAGACAGCAGGGTGTCCTGGGTGGGACCCGGCCCGAGCATCCAGAAACTCAGCTCCAAGCCAAGACTCTTACCCTCTCTGAGCCTCAGTTTCCCCATTTTCAAATGATGCCCAGGAGAGCAGGACCCACCCCCCAGCTGGGCCTATCAGAGTGCTGGCACAGGCCTGAGGCCTCTCCTGGGTGGTACAACTCACTGCCCTAGCCCCAGTGGGACCGGGGGGGCCCCATGATCCCCCAGGAGTGTGAGGATCTCGTGTGGGGGTCTCTCACCAGCTCCAGACGCCAAGTTTCCAGGGCATATTCACTCAAATTCCTCATCCTCACCTTCCCCCAAGTGCAGGCCTGGCTGTGGCTAATACCTGGGGCTGGGAGGGGGCAGGTCTTTGGTACCTGCTCTGTCCCTGGCATCTGGACCAGCGCCCAGCACAGTAACGTCCCTTAAGCCCATGCGAGGTGAGGGCCTCAGCACTGCCCCTGCCTCCCATCCTGAAGGCTGGGGTAGCCTGGGAAGCTGCATTTTAATGAGTACCCCATTTTAACAGAGTGCCCACTGAGGCCTGAGACCACGGCCAGGAGGGTCAGCCACCCCCAGGGCCCCAGGGGCGGGGCTCAGGCCCCTGCAGAAGGCCCCATCCTTGAAACCCTTCGAGGGTCTCCCTGCTTCTCGCTGGACTCCGGGCCATGCTCTGCCCTTGGCAGCTGCAGCCTGCACCTCACTCCAGATGCCTTAGTGGGAAGCCCCTGCTGCCGGGTCCCCAGGCTGGAATCCGCAGGACTTCGGGGCACCCTGTGCTCTTGGGGATGCTCTGCGGTGGTTCCCTGAGGAGCTCAGACACCAGGACACCGTCACAGCCCGGTCCCGGCGACACACGCCTGCAGCATCTGCACCAGCGTCTTTCTTCTCCTGTCGGGAGGCTGGTGACCTGCTGTGCTGCACCAGCCAGGACCGGGAGGTGCACGTGGACCCGTGTTTATTGGAATCCTGCTGTGATCAGACCCGGGGATGATGTTGAGACCTGCCAGGCCCCGTGGCCTCCTGTGAGCGTCCGCAGGCGGTTGGGGGCAGCAGGCGGTGGAACAAGTGTGGGGCGGCCGGAGCTTCCCGGAGGAAGGGTGGCTTGAGCTGCCGGAGGAGTTACCTGCAGAAAGAGAGGTGGGTGCACCAGGCAGGGGGACAGCCAGGGCAAAGGCCTGGTGCTCAGAGGGTCACGGGGGCAGGGGAGCCCTTCGGAGGAGTAGAGGGAGGGCCCTGTTGGCTGCAGGACAGAGCACCCCACACTCCTCCTGGCCACCATCCCCAGGGCCTGGCCCAGTCCGGGGACTAAGACGAGAGGCCTCTGGGGTGTTCCAGGTGAGCTGGAGTCAGCCTCTGTCGCTTTTGAATAATTACAGGGGAGCCTGAGCACAGTGAGCACGCCTCTGCCTGATACGGGAGGGGCACGGCCTTGTGTCTGGGAGCTGCTGGCCTCAGCTTCAGGAAAGGGGGTGTCATGGGCAGTGGGACAGGTCACAGCTAGGATAGGGTCCCTGAAGAGGGGTCTGTGGACCATCCCTGCGGAGTCCATCCAGCCACCATTCGGTTGCCATGGCTCCCAGCAGTCACTAATCCTCACAGTGCTGGGCTTGACCTCTGCAGCGTCCCAGGCGGGCGTCACCTCATTTGATCCTCCTGGGGTGGGTGGGATTGAGGCCAGGGGACTCCTGCCCAGAACTCAGGGTGACTGATGGCAGGAGGGGCAGCACGGGGCCGACAGGTCCCCTCTCTGGCCATCGGGCCCCCAGGAGGGCCCAGGTGCTTGGGGGTGGAGGGTGTCCCAGCTTGATGTTGGGGATGTGAGTAAATCCAGCACCCACAGGGCTGAGCTCCCACTGGGCGCTGGGCCCTGACTCTCACACCGGACCCTGCACCCCTGGGGCGCCCAGCGATTCCAGAACAGTGGGACCCCAGAGGCTTCTCAGGGAGCCCCAGAACATGACGGATGGGGGCCCAGGTACAAGGTGGCAGGAGCTGGAGGAACACAGCCAGGAGCTGAGGCAAGAACTGCGAGGATGGCGGGAGGAGGCTGAGGGGAGGGGCAGCAGATGAGATGGGGGAGGAGTTGGGGCCACAAAGAGGTTCTCAGAGGATCTGTCTCAGGAAGCTGCTGCTGGCAGGGGTGGGGGGATAGAGCCCAGGGACCTCCAGAGAGGATGGAAAGGCTTATGGGGAGGATTCTATAGGAGCTCTGGGGCCCAGCCTCCTGCAGCCTCCTGAGGGCTCCGGGCCATGGCCGCAGGCTGGGCAGGAGGGGAGGGGACCTTGGGGCTGGGTGCCGTGGTCCTCTAAGCACTCTTCCTTGATGATAAAGGCAATACATCCTCCTTGTAGAACAAGTAGAAACACTGAAAAGCTTAAAGGTGCGAACATGGTCCCGGTAACCGGCCTTCCGTGGGAGCTGCTGGTGCCTCTTCAACATGAGCCTGACCAGTGGGAGCTGACCCCACCTGTGAACAGACGGCAGGCGGCTGTTCCCACCTCCCTCAGAGAGGGGCCCGGGGCCTTCAGAGTTCTGCTGTCACCTGGGGGCCCCTCACTTCAGTCAGTGGCGGGGCTCCCTGGGTCAGGGCGGGGCAGGGGAGGGGGCTGGGGGACCTCCTGGAGGGAAAATGTCCGGTGATCCGCAGCCTCCGTGCTCAGCGGAACGAGGCGCTCAATCCTGCTTGTTACCATCAGCGGCGCTCACGGGAGGCTCCACGGACTGGGGGATCAGCATCCCGGGAGCTTGTCACGAATGCAGATTCCCAGGCCCTGACTGCCTGGGGAGTCGGGGGCCCAGCTCGAGGCCCAGGGATCTGCTTTGAGGACCCAGGTGACTCTGCCGCCTGCTTGAGAACCCCAACTTAGGTGAGGGACTAAGGTGTACCCATGGATTCATTTCAGTGGAAGTAAAAGTAACAACTTAGCGGGTATCTTTAGAGTATATTTAAATATGTGTGGGATCCACAAATAAGCCATGGTTAAAACCCAAATGGACTGTCCTGGAAATCCCACGACCACGGATCGCCTCTCGCTGGGGCTGCCTGCCGCCCCCCCAGCCTCCACCCACCCACTTCTCTCCGCAATCCCAGCCCACGCCTCAGAGACGCCTGCAGAGCCCCTGACCCTCTCCCTTTGAGCAAGGACCCTCCACCCTCTTGAGACTCTCCAGGAGGGACCCCTTGGCCGCCTGCTGGCGGCAGGACCCCCACCCCAAGCTGGGGTCTACCTCAGAGCAGACAGCAAGAAAATAGGGTGGGGGCGCAGACGACCATGGGGTCACTGTCAGTGGGAGCAGGGCTGTGGGCCAGTCCGGGAGGGTTCCGCGAGGCCAGACGTGGGAGCAGGGAGTGGGGCAGGTGAAGCGGCCCCGCCCCGCCCCCACCGACACTGGCCCCGCCCCCGCCCCCGCCCCGCCCCCGCCCCCTCCCAGCCCCGCCCCCTCCCAGCCGGTGCCCGAGAGCCCGGAGCCAGCGCCGCGCGGACATCGGGGCTCCCCCGGCCAGAGGGCGCCGCCGCCCAGGTGAGTGCCGCCCGCCCCCGTCCCCTTCCCGCGCGGGCGCCCCCCGCCCTCTGCTGTTGTCCCCCCTGGGGGTCTCACCCTGTGTGCGCAGCCCCGGCCCGGGGTCCTGCCGTGCGCCCCCAGCCTGCTGCGTGCACTGTCCCCCGAGCGCCCTCCGCACACCGCGGGGCTCTCCTGCTGCCGCCCGCCGGGGGTCTCTCCCCTCCCGCTCCATCCACTCCCAGCAGCTGCATCCCTCCCATCGCCTGCCCCGCCCGCCACAACTCACCGTCTGCAGGCGGCCGGTCTGCCAGGGTCAGCCCAGAAGCCACAGGGGACCCAGATGGCCCCACTCTGCCCACCGTGCCGCTCCCGGCCTCACCTCGCCACGACGGGGGCCACAGCAGGGCTGGCCCCTGGAGCTGGAGGAGGGTGGGGAGGGCTGGGGAGGACTCGGCGCCTGGGGTGGAGGCTGGGAGTGGCACTCAAGCCACAAGGAGCCACTGGGCCACGGAAGGAGAGTCCCAGGGTGCCCATGGCACCCGGCGAGGGGAGGATCCACAATTTGGGTACCGGGGGAGGCAACTAGTGCCCGCGCCCAGCTGGGTCGATGAGCTCCTGGAGGGCAGCAGGCAGAGGCCAGCGCCCAGGGGCCCTGTGACCTGGCACCCACAGATGGGTTCCCTGAGACCCAGGACTATGGAGGCTGTGGTGCCACTCCGCCCACTGTGAACACAGCCCCCTCCTGTCCAAGGCACCGTGTGTGCCTGGAATCCTCCTGGTGTCTTCACCCTCCCCAGAAAAGAGAACATGCCCCTGGGGTGTGTGCCCTTGGCCCTCTACCCCCACCCCAGACTCGCCCACGTGCCCGACCCGCTGTCCCCGGCCTGCCAGCCTGCCTGGGGCCCTCTCAAGGGCGAGACTGGAGTGCATGCTGACAGAAGCTGGGGATGGTTCCATCGCGGTTGCGCTCTTTCTGAAGGGAGCGATTCTGGGCGATGTGGGTGGGGACTGCCAGAGCCTCCTGGGCAGAAACTGGTCGAAGGCACCAAGGACAGGGGCCCAGCGTCGATTTCCAGGGCGAGACCCAGCGGTGCTCCGAGGAGGTGCCTGGTGTGGAGGGTGGCCTGAGAAGCACTCGCAGGATCCCTGCTGCTGCTGCTCCAGGCTGGCCCACACCTGCCTCAGTTTCCCATTCTGGGGAGGGTATGTGCCCCTGGCCACAGGCTGCCACAGGGGCAGATGGCGTGTATGTGGGGCACAGGCAGAGGTGCCATTGGCTGCACTCACAGAGCTGGACCCCAAGGGGGAAGGGGCCTGCCACCAGCCTACGCTTACGACAGAGGAAACAGGTCAGAATGCTCGTTCTGGGAGCACAGGCTTGGCTCGGGGGACGTTGGAGGGGCTGGAGCCTGTAGTCTTAGCTAGGGTGTCCGCCCACGTTTGCTCCCACCCAGCACACATTGGAGGAGCCCGGTGGGGGAGGTCTGCAGCCTCTCCAGGGTGGGACGTGGGCCCCAGCCGTGCGAGCCACTGCCTCCCTGAGCAGCAGGTTCCGCAGCCCCTCCAAGCTGCAGCTGCGTCGCTGCCCCCCGTGAAGGACCCAGCTCCCGAAACTCGCGCTGGGCTAGCCTGCAAGGGGTTGGCTGGCACAGGCTAGACCTCCGCCTAGTCATGGAGGACTTGGCGCTGAGGCCCCATCTCTGGTCGCAGGCCTCTGTGAAGACTCTGCCCCCTTCTCCGAGGAGCCAGCGACCTACTGGATGCTGGGGAGATGCTGGGCTGCTTAGGGCAGCTTGTGGGAGCAATCATTGAGCGCCCAGTGTATGCCTGACACTACACACAGCACCCTACACACAGAAGCTCACTCAGTTGCATCTGCTCAGCGACCCTACGGTTTGCAGGAGCTGCCTAGATGCTGGGCTGGGAGAAGCCCGTGACTTACCCCAGACTACGCAGCCCATGTGGAGGGTGGGCGGGGGCTGGAGTCTCTCCCAGTGCCATGTCAGGCTGCATGCTGGGTAAGCAGATCCCTTCCTGGCCGAGGGCTGGGGATCAGAAAGCTCCCAACACTGCCCCCAACCAGTGAATCCCCCCGCCCACAAGGGACAGAGCAACCAGGACAGTTTCCCGGTGAGTGCATAATTTTATGATTCAGAAGATTACTGCTTCCAAATAATGGCTCTTGCAGAATTATGTTCCAAGAGTCAGGTACAGCAATAATGGTCTATTTTTGTTCTTTGCTGCTCTGAAGTCTAACTCTGGAGTTGGAGCACTGGGGGCCGCAGAGCGGGGGACCTGGCAGCCTGTGGAGACCCTTGCTGGGCTCTGGGCATGGGAGTGGCCTTGGAGGAGCCCTGAGTGCTTCCTCTGAAGCTATGAAGCTACAAAGACAGGGGTTTGATTTTAGCTGCTTGGGAGGCTGAGGCAGGAGGATCGCTTGAGCACAGGAGGTCGAGGCTGCAGTGAGCTGTGATCGCACCACTGCACTCCAGCTCGGGCAACAGAGCGAGACTCCATCTCAAAAACAAAAAATCAAACAGGCATTTGGGAACCACATGTGCTGGGGACCCAGGGCCTGTGTAGGAGATGGACCAGAGCCTGGCAGCCACCCTCTCCCTGCCCCAGCGTCAGCGGCTCCTCTGTCGGCTCCACCTGACCTCCTTGGTATGGAGGAATGGGCTGGAAGTGCCTCCTCCGGGAGGGCTGCAGCTCAGAGGCCTCTGCAGCTGGGTCGCTGTCCTGTCCGTCTGGACTCCTACGCAGCCTGCGGGCTGTCTCCAGACCACTGTCCTTCTGGAATGCATGCTCCACAGGCAGCCAGAGGAAGCTGTAAACATGGCGTGTTGGTGTTCTGTGCTGGTCCCTGGGGAGCGGAGAGCCACAGGCCCACTGCTGCCCATGGGAGCTCGCTTGCCAGGAGGCCCCTGTCTGAGTCTCCCAGGAGAGGCCTTGATCCGGGTCAGGAGCAGACGCAGCTGGAGGCTCCATCCCAACCCCAGCCCAGGAGCATCTGCAGCAGCAGCTCCAGCAAAACAGAAAATGACTTTTCCCTCCTGGCTGGGCAGTGCT
>NW_022162083.1:0-8108 GCF_008728515.1 Papio anubis | reverse complement strand
AAAAAAAAAAAAAAAAAAAAAAAAAACATTGATGGAAGTAAGTGGTGACAAGGATGTACAGCAATTGGAACTCATACATTGCAAGTGGGGGTGTAAAATGGTATAATCAGTTAGGAAAACTGGTGATTTCTTATTAAGTTAAACATGCATCTACCATATGACGCAGCAGTTCTACTCTTTGGTAAGCAAGAAAAATGAAAATATATGTCCCCAAAAAGACTTGTACACAAATATTTATAGCAGCCTTTTTTGAATATAGTACAAAACTGGAGACAGCCCAAATATCCATCCACAGGAGGATGGAGTAACACATTATGACACATTCAAACAATGGAACACTGCTCAACACCAACAACAACAGGTCAAACTATTGATGCACTCAACAACGTGGGTGAATCTCAAAATGATAAGGAAAAGAAAAACAATATGGGCTGTATGATTCCATTTATATGAAGTTCAAAAACACAAAACTAATTTTTGGCCGGGCGCGGTGGCTCACGCCTGTAATCCCAACACTTTAGGAGGCCGAGGCGGGCTGATCACGAGGTCAGGAGATCGAGACCATCCTGGCTAACACGGTGAAACTCCGTCTCTACTAAAAATACAAAAAATTAGCCGGGCGTGGTGGCGGGCGCCTGTAGTGCCAGCCACTCAGGAGGCTGAGGTGGGAGGATCACCTGAGCCCAGGAGTTTGAAGCCAGCCTAAGCAACATAATGAGACCCCATTCTCAGTATTACTCAGCCTGCATGAGCCTTTAAAAAAAAAAAAAAAAAAAAAAAAGGCAATCAAGGAAATTTTCTAGGGTAATGGAAATGTTCTGTCTATTGTTTTGGTTGGAAGTTACACAAGTTTATACAATTGTCAAAATTCACGGAACCTTGGCGGGGCACGGTGACTCATGCCTATAATCCCAGCACTCTGGGAGGCTGAGGTGGGCAGATCACCTGAGGTCAGAAGTTCAAGACGAGCCTGGCCAACATGGTGAAACCCTGTCTTTACTGAAAATACAAAAATTAGCCAGGCGTGGTGGCGGGCGCCTGTAATCCCAGCTACTCAGGAGGCTGAGGCACGAGAATCGCTTGAACCCAGGAGGCAGAGGTTGCAGTGAGCCGAGATCACACCACTGCACCCCAGCCTGGATGACAGAGTAAGACTCCATATCAAAAAATTTAAATAAGTAAAAAACTCATGGAACCAAACATTAAAGATTTATTATATGTAAATTGGATATATGTATAGAAACAATATTATAAATTTTTAAAGAGTGTGAAGAATTTTCAGATCTTACATAATTGATTTCGCCTTGGGGTCCTTTTTCTTCCCACTCACCCCACGTGGATCATACAGGCCCTGGTTTACCTTCTGTTATCTTACTGAAATTGCAAACACACTATGTTCCTGGAGTTTGATCTCCCCTCTTGGTTGTTAACCGAGTGCTGCAAACATTTTAGTATTTAGAGGCTTTCCCTTGGCAAAGGTGTTCCCACAGCTGACAGCTGTCATACAGCTGGAGATTAAATGATAAGGAAGACAGTCTCATTAATATAAATAGGCAGATGCCTGCTGTGGTGAAAAGTACTACTGAATAGAGAGTACAGCCCAAGCAGTTTGGGAACTCCCTATTTCTGGATCTCAGCAACCCTATAGGAGAGCTCATTGTGTTTTATGAGAATGGCTGATGAAGGAGTATTGAATAACCTGTTATTGATTTCCTAGCTGCATCAGTATGATCCCTTTTTCTGATATTTCCTAAGGTATAGTTTTAAAATGTAAGATTGTCCCAAAACATTCTAGACTCTGTAAGATGATACCACTATTAGAAGTTAGCTATTAGAGGCCAGGAGCGGTGGCTCCTGCCTGTAATCCCAGTACTTTGGAAGGCCAAGGTGGGCGGATCACCTGAGGTGAGGAGTTCCAGACCAGCCTGACCAACATGGAGAAACCTGGTCTCTACTAAAAATACAAAATTAGAGGCCAGGTGTGGTGGCTCATGCCTGTAGTCCCAGCACTTTGGGAGGCCGAGGCAGGTGGATCACCTGAGGTCAGGAGTTCGAGACCAGCCTGACCAACATGGTGAAACCCTGTCTCTACTAAAAATACAAAATTAGCTGGGCATGGTGGCGCATGCCTGTAATCCCAGCTTCTCGGGAGGCTGAGGAAGGAGAATCACTTGAACCTGGGACGCGGAGGTTGCAGTGAGCCAAGATCGTGCCTTGCACTTCAGCCTGGGCAACAAGAGCGAAACTCCGTCTCAAAAAAAAAAAAAAAAAATTAGCCAGGTGTGTTGGCATATGCCTGTAATCACAGCTACTTGGGAGGCTGAGGCAGGAGAATCGCTTGAACCCGGGAGGCAGAGGTTTGCGGTGAGCCAATATCTCACCATTGCACTCTAGCCTGGGCAACAAGAGCAAAACTTCATCTCAAAAAAAAAGAAAGAAATACAAAAAAAGAAGTTAGCTATTAGAGGCTGGGCGCAGTGGTTCATGCCTGTAATCCCAGCACTTTGGGAGGCTGAGGCAGGCGGATCACCTGAGGAGTTCGAGACCAGCCTGACCAACATGGCAAAACCCCATCTCTACTAAAAATACAAAAAAAACAAACAAACAAACAAATTAGCCAGGTGTGGTGGCGAATGTCTGTAATCCCAGCTGCGTGGGAGGCTGAGGCAGGAGAATTGCTTGAACCCAGGAGGGGGAGGCTGCAGTGAGCCGAGATCATGCCACTGCACTCCAGCCTGGGCAACAGAGTGAGACTCCGTCTTAAAAAAAAAAAAGAAGAAGCAGTTAGCTATTAGAGGTTATCTATTAGAGGCTAATCTATTTATTTGGAAAGGTAAGCTTTGTGAGTTTGTAGTAACTCATTTTTTCATGGCCAAAAGTGGGAACAGTGGTTTGTCCAAGGAATTATACTTGACTTTACATTCCTTTTGTACTGTTGTTATCTCTCATTAATGTAATTAGATTTGGGATGTGTTCTGCTTACCAGCATTTATTCTATTGTTGGGATTTGGCGCCATATCCATGCCCCACTTCACTGAAGCTGCTAAGTAAAAAAATGACACTAGCTTTGCCACTTACTTCCTGTAACACTTTCTTATGTTTGTTAGCAGTCTGGTTTTATAGCCTAAAAGTCACCTCTTTTTGGAAGTTTTCCCTAACCAGTCACCCCAGATTAGGCAGATGCCTCTAGGTTAGAGTCCTGTCACCAGAGATTGGTCACACTCGATTGTAATTGTTGGACAACTATCTCATTCAATAGACTGTCAGTTTCTGGAGGGCAGAGATCTTGTCTCTATTATTCCTCTTTTAATCCCCAGTGCCTGGCATCTCAGAGACACTTGTTGAATGAATTCATGAATGACTGGCTGAATCATGAGCAATTCAGGAAAAAACACTTTATAGTCACAGGTTTTGGGTAAGACAGTAGCTCCCTTAAAACACACACACACATACACACACACACACACTCCATGGTATGCCACAGGACTACAGTCTACACTCAGTGCAAAGGGGTTCAAAATTCAGTAGGAAGGAGAAATATTGTCCCTCTTCTGTCCTTGGATAAGATATTGTGCAAGTGTGGAGTTCCCCTGGCGAAATATTCTTTTTTTTCTTTTTCTTTTTCTTTTTTTTTGAGATGGAGTTTCGCTCTTGTTGCCCAGGCTGGAGTGCAATGGCACGATCTTAGCTCACTGCAACCTCTGCTTCCCGGGTTCAAGCAATTCTCCTGCCTTAGCCTCCCGAGTAGCTGGGATTACAGGCACCCACCACCACACCCAGCTAATTTTTTATATTTCACTGTGTTAGCCAGGCTGGTCTCAAACTCCTGACCTCAGGCAATCCACCAGCCTCGGCCTCCCAAAGTGCTGGGATTACAGGTGTGAGCCACTACACCCGCCGCCCCGCCCCCCACCCAGTGAAATATTCTAAAAGGAGAAGGAGATGGTGTGCACACTTGTGCTTTTTCCCATACTGACTTCAGTGGTGCTGAGACCAGTGTAGTACAATGATATAGTGGTTTAGAACCAGGGCTTTTAAAGCCGGGCATGGTGGCTGATGCCTGTAACCCAGCACTTTCGGAGGCAGAGGTGGGCGGATCATGATGTCGGGAGTTTGAGACCAGCCTGACCAACATGGCAAAACCCCGCCTCTACTAAAAATACAAAAAATTAGCCAGGCATGGTGGCGCGCGCCTGTAATCCCAGCTACTCGGGAGGCTGAGGCAGAAGAATCACTTGAACCCGGGAGACGGAGGTTGCAGTGAGCCAAATCGCACCACTGCACTCCAGCCTGGGTAACAGAGCGAGACGCCGTCTAAAAAAAAAAAAGAACCAGGACTTTGAAGTCAGTGGGTCAAGCCCTACTCTGCTATTTATTAGGCCATACTGTGAAGTTTGGACAAGTTACTTGACTTCTTGAAACCTGATTTTTCTCATTAGTAAAATGGAGATAATGTTAGTATATTCATAGATTGTGAGGTTAAATAACAAGTGGTGTGTATAAAGTTCGGGGTGTGAAGGAAATGCTCAATAAATATTGATTATGGCCATGATGATGATGATGATGATTTTTCTGAGAAAAGAGGGATTATAAAAGACTGGTCCTAGCCAACCTTTTGCCCATGAGGGAAATCTACAAGCTCAGTCCTTGTGAAGCTGGGGTTTCGGGTTCCCAGAGGCTTCAATCACTCCTTTTCCTGTGATCTTGTGGCTGGGATGACAGTACATCAGCAGAGGATGGATCGTTTCCTGCAGGCTCAGCCCACACTCCATGTGGCAATCTTGGGGGCTTTCTGTCTGAAAAACAAACAGTCTGGCGATTCAATCCACAGACAGTCCCCCAACCTTCCTCTATATCTTGGAGAGGAGGTGGGAAAACGAGGAACACTTGAATGAGAGGCCGTGCATATATGAGTTATCTACAAAATCTGTCATTTTTGGGGGACATTATTTGAAGGGGAGGGGAGGGGAGGGAAAAAACAGAAAACAAAGAAAGAAAAGTACTTGGAGTTTCAGAGGAGTGTGGGACTCTTAGAGATTACAAGGCCAGGAGGGTTGTCCTGGAGAAATAGAAGGAGAGTTTAAGGACAGTGAGGCAGAATGGGTGGCAGGGTAGTGTAGACAGCTGAATAACCTCCCTATTTTTGAGGACCTGGCAGTTCTCACAGCCTGTAACCTAAAAGGGACCAGCTTTTTCACACTAGGGAGACAAGGACACCGAATTCAAAATCTAATGGATTCAGCAGCGAATAAGACGTATAGTATAACCTGATATGTAGTGTTTCCAATAGTGTGTAGAGACTATATAATATAGATGATCTATGTCGCATATGCATAGAATAACATCTGTATTTGGTGGTAATCTGAGGGGAGATTATGAAGGACTTTTGCTTTCTAAGCCATACATTTCTGAAATGTCAAATGTTTTACAGTGAACATATGTTACTCCTATATGAAGAAAAAAATAAAATCTAGTTGGGCACGGTGGTTCACGTCAGTGAGCCAAGATCAAGCCAAGAAAGAGAGAAAGAAAGAGAGAGAGAGAGAGACAGAGAGGAAGGAAGGAAGGAAGGGAGGGAGGGAGGGAGGGACTGATTTAAGGCCGGGCACGGTGGCTCACGCCTGTAATCCCAGCACTTTGGGAGGCTAAGGCAGGTGGATCACTTGAGGTCAGGAGTTCCAGACCAGTCTGGCAGACATAGTGAAACCCCATCTCTACTTTAAAAAATACAAAAGTTAGCTGGGCGTGGAGGTGCATGCCTGTAATCTCAGCTACACAGGGGGCTGAGGGAGAATAATCACGTGAACCTGGGAGGTGGAGGTTACAGTGAGCTGAGATCTCACCACTGTACTCCAGCCTGGGTGACAGAGCAAGACTGTATTTCAAACAAAAGAAAATTTGGGCTGGGCTCGGTAGCTCACACCAGTAATCCCACCACTTTGGGAGGCCAAGGTGGGTGGTTCATGAGGTCAGGAGTTGGAGACCAGCCTGGCCAATATGGTGAAACCCTGTCTCTACTAAAAATGCAAAAATTAGCCAGGCGGCCAGGCATAGTGGCTCATGCCTGTAATCCCAGCATTTGGGAGGCCGAGGCAGGTGATCACAAGGTTAGGAATTCAAGACCAGCCTGGCCAAGATGGTGAAATGCCGTCTCTACTAAAAATACAAAAATTAGTTGGGCGTGGTGGCACGTGCCTGTAATCCCAGCTACACGGGGGCTGAGGCAAAGGAATCACTTCAACCTAGTAGGTGGAGGTTACAGTGAGCCGAGATCGCACCACTGTACTCCAGCCTGGGCGACAGAGGAAGACTCTGTTTAAAAAACAAAAAAAAAGAAAATTTAGGCCGGACTCAGTGGCTCATGCCTGTAATCCCAGCACTTCTGATGTGGGCTGAGGGCGGATTACGAGTAGGTTGGTATATCTGCTAATCATCCAGGCCATCACGGCGAAACCCCGTCCCCCACCAAAAACAACACAAAAAACTAGCCACGCGGCATGCAACTGTAGTCCCAGCTACCTTGTGACACAGCAGAGAAACGGGCAATGAACCCGTTGAGGTAGAGTTGTAGTGAGTTTAGATCCTGCTTACTGTAATTTCCAGTTTGTGATAGAGTTGTACTTCTGTTCTAAAATAGCTGGGCTAGCTGGGGCCAGGGCTAGCTAAAGGATTGTTGTAGGGAGTGGGTAGCTGTAATCCCAGCTACTCGGGAGGTTGAGGCAGGAGAATTGCTTGAAGCCATCTTCAAGCGATTGAAGGAGGTTGCAGTGAGCCAAGATCGCGCCATGGCACTCCGCCCTGGGTGACAAGAGCAAAACTGTCTCAAAAGAAAAAAAAAAAAAAAGAGAATTTAAGGCCAGGCACTGTGGCTCATGCCTGTAATCCCAGCACTTTGGGAGGCTGAGGCGGGTGGATCACTTGAGGTCAGGAGTTCAAGACCAGCCTGGACAACATGGTGAAACCCCATCTCTACTTAGAAAAATACAAAAATTAGCTGGGCATGGTGGTACATGCCTGTAATCCCAGCTACACAGGGGGCTGAGGCAGAATAGTCGCTTGAATCTGGGAGATGGAGGTTACAGTGAGCCAAGATCGCACCACTGTACTCCAGCCTGGGTGACAGAGCAAGACTCTGTTTCCAAAGAAAAATTTAGGCTGGACTTGGTGGCTCATGCCAGTAATCCCAGACTTTTGGGAGGCCGAGGTAAGTGGATCACGAGGTCAGGAGTTCAAGACCAGCCTGGCCAACATGGTGAAACCCTGTCTCTACTAAAAATACAAAAATTAGCTGGGCGTGGTGGCGGGTGCCTGTAATCCCAGCTACTTGGGAGGCTGAGGCAGAGAACTGCTTGAACCTGGGAGGCGGAGGTTGTAGTGAGCCTAGATCACGCCATTGCACTCCAGCCTGGGTGACAGAGCGAGACTCCGTCACCAAAAAAAAAAAAAAAGAAAAGAAAAGAAAATTTAAAGTCTGTTAACACGCAATATTAAAAAAATAGAAGACTAGAAGACAAAGCTGAGAGCAGTGGCATATGCTTATAGTCTCAGCTACTCTAGAGGCTGAGGCAGGAGGATACCTTGAGTCCAGGAATTCAAGTCTGGTCTGTGCAACATAGAGAACCCTATCATATCTAAAAATAAAAAAATAAAATTGAAGACAATCTGTCCATCAGTTGGAAAAGGTTAATTAGATTACCGTAATTAATACTATGGAATACTATGCCAGCATAAAAAGTGTGAGTTAGATCTATATATCCCTATGGAAGAACTACCACAGCAATTGTTGAGTTAAGAAAGCAGGCCAGGGCCGGGCGCGGTGGCTCAAGCCTGTAATCCCAGCACTTTGGGAGGCCGAGACGGGTGGATCACGAGGTCAGGAGATCAAGACCATCCTGGCGAACACGGTGAAACCCCGTCTCTACTAAAAAATACAAAAAAAAAACTAGCCGGGCGAGATGGCGGGCGCCTGTAGTCCCAGCTACTTGGGAGGCTGAGGCAGGAGAATGGCGTGAACCCGGGAGGCGGAGCTTGCAGTGAGCTGAGATCTGGCCACTGCACTCGAGCCTGGGCGGCAGAGCGAGACTCCGTCTCAAAAAAAAAAAAAAAAA
>NW_022162082.1:0-8148 GCF_008728515.1 Papio anubis | reverse complement strand
ATTGCAGTGAATGGGTGATTCCTTCTCTGGCCTCCTTGAGCTCTTCACCTTCCCCACCCTGCCACAGGCAATGCTTTTCTCTCTCTCCTTTCCCTTTCTTATCTTTTCTGTTACTCGGGGTGACCATCTTGCCCAGGGACCACGTGTTGAAATTCCTAGTCAGAAGTTGGATTAAAGATGACAGGACCCATCTAAGGACAAATTTAAGCCATCCAGTTGTTTTTTGTTTGTTTGTTTTTTTTTTTTTTTTGAGACGGAGTCTCGCTCTGTTGCCCGGGCTGGAGTGCAGTGGCCGGATCTCAGTTCACTGCAAGCTCCGCCTCCCGGGTTTACGCCATTCTCCTGCCTCAGCCTCCCAAGTAACTGGGACTACAGGCGCCCGCCACCTCGCCCGGCTAGTGTTTTGTATTTTTTAGTAGAGACGGGGTTTCACCGGGTTAGCCAGGATGGTCTCGATCTCCTGACCTCGTGATCCGCCCGTCTCAGCCTCCCAAAGTGCTGGGATTACAGGCTTGAGCCACCGCGCCCGGCCTGCCATCCAGTTTAATACTGGGTGCTAAGCAGAGTAGCTAATGTCTAAGTTTTGTCACACATATTTTACTCTGGCCAAAACAGAAAAAGATAATTTTCCTTTGTGTTGCGGCTTGGCCCCCAGGGCTATGATGCGGCGAGCTGGGTCACTAGGGCCACTCAGGGAAAGGGAACACAGAAGCCTGGCATGCTGGCAAACAGGTAAGAATTTCTTACCAGTCAGACTTCTGGCCTCACTCTCTCTCTGTGCAAACCGGTTGAATGAATGGTAAAAATCACTAATTGTCTCCTGTAAAGTTTAAATTAATCAGAAAAAAGGACTTGTAAGGCTAGTCTTAAGCTGTAGCAAATTTGGTATGCTTTGTGTGTCTTTCCGTACTTTCTGTCATTAATGAGGGGCACCTTAAGATAGAACATAGGCTTAAGACACCCGTAAGCCCGCTGTTCAAGACAGCCAAGCAAACTGATCAGTTATAAGCTTTGCTGCAGGTCCCTGAAAAAAAAAAAAATGGATAAGATTTCCCTCTTGTCTTCTATATCCTTGGGAACTTGACCTTGTAACCACACGGCCATGCTCTCTCTTCACAATGGCAGCCTGGGTTCAGGGTTCAATTCCTGGCTTGGAAAATGTGTCCTTTAACTTCTGTCTGTGTATTTATATATATTATGTGTGTGATGTTTATATACAAAAGAGCTTTAACTAATTGGTTTAAAAACAAAAAAGCTTAAATAATAACATATTTTGTCAGAAAAGTAAAAAGTATAATGCCTTTTAGTTCATGTGCCTTAAGTAATCTTTGGGAAATAAAGACAGTTTTTAAAATTACTGGTAAAATGAAAATGTCAAATAAGGCAAACGTCGAGCTGTAACCAATCCAGCCATTCTCTATCTCACTCCCGATTTCTGTATGTAGTTTCCCTTTTTTGTCTATACATCTTCCACCACATGGCTGCACTGGAGTCTCTGTGAATCTGCTGTCATTCTGGGGGCTGCCCGATTTGCGAATCGTCCATTGCTCAATTAAACTCCTTTAAATTTAATTTGGCTGAAATTTTTCTTTTATCACATGAGAACAGTACTTATAATGAGAAATAAATAAGGTGGAATGATGGCATCCTACGATTGCTGGCTTTAGAGGTGCTTTCAATCATATTCTATTGCCTCAGGGTTTTGAATTTGCCTAAAGTTACCTTCTCAAGCATAGGTTGCAAACTGTAAGCTGCATCCTCTATCTGGTCTGCAGATCTGTTTTGGATGACCAGTGTACTTTGAAATAAAACATATTTGAATTGATTGCTCAGATTTAAAGACTAGAAGGTTTCATGTAAACACTTATTTATGGACAATCTTTACAAACTGGAAAATCTGCCAGATCTGGACCCCAAAGTCCTGACCAGAAATATTAGGCTGAAGCAGAGTAGTGGCCATTCCCTTTGGGGAGACATATCCTTTCCCAGTTTATCAGTCCCCACTCTGCTTGTTTTCCTCATTTATGTTACCTTCCTGGCCCTGTTAGCATCTAGGTTTTCCACCCTTACTATTAAAAAAAAAAAAAAAATTATAGGAAATCTCAAAAATATATAAAAAGAAGCATAAGATGAACACTCATATAGCCACCACCCACATTCAACAATTATGAATATCCAGTCTTGTTTCATCAATAGCCTTGCTGATTTCTCCAACATCCCTGCACCCAACCTGGGATTATTTGGAAGCACATCGAGACATCACAAAATTTCATCATTAACTATTTCAGGGCATGTTTAAATGATACACCCTTTTTATATAGACAGCCACATAAATCATTATCATAGCCAAAACATGGAAAAGCCTTTATAGATATCCACTCTGCTCACTTTACAAAATTCCACTCTGTATTATTCACTTCATTTGATTCCTTTTCTCTGTCAAGAAAGGACAAACAGGAATCGTTGATCTGGGAAAATGGGGTTGAGCACGCATATAAACATGAATGGTACTCTCTACACTCTAGAAAACAATGCGTGAAATGATTTTTTTCATAAGGCATTCATTCCTATTTTTTCTGATTTTTTGAACTATGCCTGATAAACTTTTACCACTAAACCTGCTCCAAATACATGAGTCAGACTATTACTCTCATGATTCTATAGGTGAGATGATAAAGTTGGGATATTTGTCTCTGCCCAAATCTCATGTTGAAACGTAATCCTTATTTTCCCCAGTGTTGGAGGTGAGACCTGTTGGGAGGTGTTTGGGTCCTGGGGGTGGAACCCTCATGGCTTGATGCTGTCCTTGCAATAGTGAGCGAGTTACCACAAGATCTGGTTGTTTAAAAGTGTGTGGCACCTCCCACACCCACTCTCTTGCTCCTGTTCTCACGATGTGAGATGCCTGCTCCCAGTCTGTCTTCCACCATGACTGTAAGCTTCCTGAGGTCCTCACCAGAAGCAGATGCCAGCACCACACTTCCTGTTAAGCCTGCAGAACTGTGAGCCAACTAAACCTCTTTTCTTTATAAATTACTCAGCCTCGGGCATTTCTTTATAACAAAACAAGAATGACCTAACACATGAGACAGCAGAGATATAGTAGGTTAAGCAACTCATTCAAGGAAACAAAGACAGCGTAGAGCTGCAGCAAGAACCCAGACCACCTTATTTTTAATCAGGTCTCTTTCTGTTATACCACATAGGAAAGGTGGGACAACAGGTTATAATAATGTGATGATAGAAGATAATATAGAATAATAGTAGAAAACATTTCTGTGTGCTTACTCTGTGACTGGGCGTTGTGGAAGGCCACTTACATATGTTATTTATTACTCTCATCAATTCTGATATATTATCATCTTATAAAGAATAATAATGAAACTATAGAGCTTAAGTAAAACGCCCAGGGGGAAACAGCTGGGAAGTGGCACATCTGGGATTGAAAGCCAGATTGCCCTAACTGTGGCAACCCAGTGCACCACTGCTGAATTAAACTTGACAAAGCATGGGCTCTGGAGCCAGACAAACTTGGTTTCACATCCTGTTCCTCTGATTAGCTTTGGACCATGGACAAGTTTCCTCTTCTTTAGAACCTCACTATTAGGATTCATTTGAACATCAAACAAAATCATCCAAGGAAATTATTTTATTGCCTGTCACATAGTAAAGGCATACAAGATGTTAGCTGCTAATAAAAAGGGAATGAAAGTTTTAAGGGTACTTGTCTCCAGTAATATCCCCCATCAAAAAAAAAAACTGTAACTTGTTTTCTACCCAGCCCCTTGAACTAGTCCCAGTGTATGCTACCTAGACAATGTGTTGTTCAAGGTCAGTTTCTATTCATTTTATGTGATTTTAAGTGAAACGGCATCCTACCTATAATTCTATGAATTTGAATTTCATAAGGTACAAGAACTCTGCTTTGAAATTCAGAATCTAGGTTACCAGAGCCAGACAATGTCTTGACCTATAATTCTACGAGGTACTTATCAGATACATGAAAACAAATGCCAACTGAGTATAGGAGATCTCATTTTCTATATAAAGGAAACATATATGGCTAAAAATGTCTTTTGATGGTGTAAAAATGTTATGAATATGATAACCACAAGGAGGGATAATGGAAGTATGACTTCAATCTCCCCTCCTCCTCTTTTACCTTTCTTTGCCTATTTCTGAGTACCTCTAGGCTACCAAATATTTTAGTCTGAATGTAGAAAAACAAAATAATGAGCAGGAATAGACCGATTGTCATAAAATGTACCAAATGGAAACAATTTCCCGACTGAATGTACACTGACATGCGGGACTTACTGTAAATAACTATACAAAGCACAATACAATGAGAACAATAGCAAAAAAAAAAAAAAAAGAAAGAAAGAAAGAAAGGGAAAATCTCAATTGGAGAAGAAAAAAGAATCCACTTGGCCCAAGGGCATGCATAAATGCATAGTGAATTCATGGACTTTCCCTATTCCCACCAAGGCTTGTGACTTCAGGGGTAGAAGAAACCTCCTTCTCCTTGCAAAACCCTCACATCAAATGCAATTGTGTGGCTGAAGCTTGACACCCACAATTGTAAAGAGAGAAGTAAAGAATGAATAGCACAGAAAGCGTGCGATCAGAAAGTTCATGCTCACCCAAGAAAAATGGAATTTTCCGTCAGGCTGAAAACATGCTACTTGTGAGCGGGCCATCAAATAATTTGGTAGAGAAAACATTGTTTGTAAATCCATGACTCCTTATCGGCAGGCATTGCAATCACTTCAATCGATCACCAATAACAATTCATAATCACTTTTTAAAACTTTTGGTATTTTTCTTTGTTGTGGTAAACCATATAAAAAATTTGCTGACCGGCGCTGTGGCTCAAGCCCGTAATTCCAGCTTAGGGGAGGCCGGAGATCGGCTGATCACGAGGTCAGAGATCGAGACCATCCCAGCTAACATGGTGAAACCCCGTCTCTACTTCAAAAATACAAAAACTAGCCGGGCGGGAGGTGGCGGGCGCCTGTAGTCCCAGCTACCTCGGGAGGCTGAGGCAGGAGAATGGCGTGAACCTCGGAGGCGGAGCTTGCAGTGAGCTGGAGATCCCGCCACTGCACTCCAGCCTGGTGACAAAGCGAGACTCCGTCTCAAGAAAAAAAAAAAAAAAAAAAAAAAAAAAAAAAAAATTTGCCATTGTAGCCATTAAATCAGTGTATAATTTCATGGCATTATTTACATTTACATTTTTAAAAGAAAATTACTTTAAAGAAGTCTTCCATAGCAAGAAAAAACTTAATGAATTTTTAAGAGTGGGCTGGCTTCCTTCCCGATACCATTTTGGTTTTGCTGTTTTCCACCCTGGCAGTGCCTTGAAACACACTATTCTCTCACTAGGGACTCACACCACCCCATCTTGCACACGTATCTGGTATCAATGGGGCAGAGAGGAGATGAGTATGGGATGTTGGGGGTGGGGGTGGAAGAGAATGTGTGGGTCAGTGTAAGCCTGCCATAGGCACATGGGAAACTTCTGTGACATGCACAACCCCCAGATGGTGACTCAAGATTACTGCATGAGAGGAGAGTCCGTGACATTCGGTTTGAATGGCATTTCTTAACAATTTTTATTCAGAACTTACTGACCCCATGTGACACACAAAACAAATGTACATACCCTTCACATATTTATAGAAACATTTTTAAAAGTGCCCTAAAAATGGGTCAATAATCTACTTTTCTTTAAAACATTTAATAGACATTTGATGAACTACTCTTGATGGGGTGCTACGCAAACTACGAATCTGGCTCAAACACGCTCTGGCAAAAAGTGGCACAGAGGGTATCCCTTACACATTGGGGAATGGGAAAGAATGCATGATAACAAAAGGGAGTGGGCCAAATTGGGCCTCGTCAGAGGGAGGCATAGGTGGAAGAAACACAGTTGGAAGGGGCAAGGACGGAGGAGGAAAGGGTGACATGGAGAAACCCAGGGTGCTGGAATGGCCGTAGCCCCAGAAGTAACCATCTCTCATCCCGCTGATGGACAAGGGTGCCATTATGGCCTCAACTGCAGTTACCATGACAGGCTGGCCCACGACCATGAGGGGCGGCATGTTTCTCGCCATTAATGCCCTCTGATGTCTCCTCCACTTGGCTCTTCTATTCTCAAACCAAATCTTCAATCCGAGGAAAAAAGAAACAGGTTTAGTATATTGAGCATTTAATTTCATCATGGGAAAACACACAACAAGCAACTCTCTCTGCCCTTAACCTTTTCCGGTGCATCAAGGCAAGCTACTTCCTGACTACTAAAATATCTTAGAAAGGTGAACACCACACATTTCCATAGTGAGCTCCAAGTATGTGCTACGTATGCTCTGGCTTGGCTTATTTCTTTGTCTCTGTCCTTTCATCTGTAATACTACTTTTTCCACTCTTGGGTGCAGGTGTAGCTGATGAGTGGAACTCGGTCCCTCCTGGTATTGCTATGTGTGGCATATCTGCTTGCAGATACCTGACCATCAGCTATCCAGCTGCCCACCAACTACTACTTACTAGGCCACTGTCACCCTGGTCGTGGGGGAAGCTGAGCTTGGAAAAAATGGGGAGGGTGCCTTTTAAAGTCATACCAAGAGGATGAGGCCCCCATTTTGAAAAGCCCATCTTCAGTGTAAAGTAAAAAATCAGTAAGAGTACATTGTATTTTAAAACAAGTTTTCTTTCCTTCAAGAACCTCTAATGGGTCATTCATTTTCCGAAACTCCTTGAGAATTAAAAAGATGGTATATTGCAAGGCAAGTCTCGTTACGGGGGCTCAGGGAGTTTATGGATTGTCTTGCTGGGAAATGAGGGTATCTGAAGCCCTAGACACTGTCTTCACACTTCAGCTTGAAGTTTTGTGAAAGGAGGACACAAATGTTGTCCAAATTCACAAAAATTCTCAAAAAGCTTTGCCCAGTTGAGAGTTGGAGAGAAAGGAAGCATTGCTAATTCTGCAAGCTCCAACTTATCCCTCCCTCCAACTCTTCCCAGGCTAAGGACAAGGTCAGCTCACTTGGTTCTCCCCAGTCCCAGGATGTGGGAGAGACTTGGTTGCCCAGCTCCATGGGACACCATCAGCCATCTAGCCTCACTACTCAAACAGAAGATCCCAATCTCATCAGCATCCCCAAAGCGGGAGTGTCCAAATAGGCATCTCTGAACATGTTCAGTAGTCATGTGGAGGAGGTATCAACAAACACTATTCCCTAAACACCTGCCTACTGTTAAAAGACCAAAAAATAAAACCTGTCCATTAAACAACACTATCCCCCAAGCTTCTAGTTAACGACATTTCCATTGTATTTTGATCCTTCTAGAAGTTCCCAAACTGCAAATTTTACGGGACAAAGGGACTCCTCTCCCTGTTTGATGTCCCATTTCCTTCTCCCATCTTACTGTTCGGAGTCCTTCTCCCTCATGAATATATAGTCTAAATTTTAAGCCTACTGTAATAGTGCTTGTTTAGAGGCAATTGCAATGTAGCTGTGGTCAAAGGTTCATAAACATAAGTAATGCCAAAAGTGGGCTAAATGTGCTATGGGCCAACATTAGGTCCCCATTCTCAGTGTTGGTTTCATAAAACAGCCCTTATTATCTTTACAATACAGAGGGGGAAACGTCTATTAAAATTTTTTGGAGATATTCATGCTGAAATGTTTGGCAATAAATGAGAACATCATGCCTTTTCCCTTGTTTGCTGAGTGAGAGTGGTCCTTTTGCCTTCAGAACTGCATTGAGTGAATGCTATGTAAACCCAGGGAAGGGAAAGGCAATTCACCCAAACGTCAATATTTCATCTCCCCCAAATTGGCATTGCCTGCCTTTGAAAATGGTGGGCAACAGGATGTCAACACTCAGTGCCCCATTTTGTCAGGCTGCTTTTCTACATGCCACCATTGACAGAACCGCAGCATAGTTCCCTCAACGCACTCACACACATGAGCTCTGCAGAAAAGCTTAAATTAAGGTCATCCCGATTTTTCTTTCTTCTTTTCCTTTTTTGCAAATACTCCTTTGGATCCATTGACCTACAAATTTATTATCACTGCCTGAGCAAATAAAAAGGTATTTCAAATTGCCACAGGTAAGAGTCTAGCCTGACCTGAGAGCCATCCC
>NW_022162081.1:0-8150 GCF_008728515.1 Papio anubis | reverse complement strand
AAAAAAAAAAAAAAAAAAAGACCTATGGATCTAACTTCTAAATAGTTTAGAAATCTGCTCCTTCCCTCGTTTCCTTCTCCCAAGACCACGTCTATCTCTGACCTGGACTTCAACAGTCTCCTAACTGCTATCTCTATTCCAGGCTTGTTTCCACCCTCAATTCATTTTTCACTCTAAAGCCAGGGTGAAATTTTGAAATATAATGTCTATGTTATTTTTCCTAATGGTTCAAATCATCATAGGGCTCCCAGAATAAAGTCCGAACTTTCTTACATGGAAACACTTTCTGCCTCCCACTCCCTACTTCTTCCACCTTGCTGTTTCCTACCCCTACCTTGAATTTTATGACTCAGACACACAGAAGTACTGTTCTTTTCTCAAACTTGCTTTGTTGTTTCACCTGCTTAGGCATTTTTCCGAGCTATTCAGTCCTTGCCCACACATAAATCACCTAATAATTCCTCCTCATTCTCTGGCCTCAGATTAGAGATCACATTCTCCAGGAAGCCTTTCCTGACCTTCCCGGTGTCCAGATTAGGTGTTCCTTCCACGTGCTACTATCACTCTGTACTTTCCCTCTCAGTCTAATGGTCTCTTAAATTGTCTGAATCCTATGCTAGATTATTAACCCTGTGAGATTAAGGGTCATTGCTGACTTATTCAGGATTCTATCCCCAAGCCTAATAGTTCCTGATGAATGATTGGTGCCCAATTAATATGAGTAAAACAATTAAATAAGAGTTCCCAGAATAAAGACATAGAAAAGAGATACAAAGTTTTCTAATTTATTTTTTTCTTTACTTTGTTAGACTTGGAACATTTTAAATAGACCAAAATTCCTCAGTTATACTCCTTAGAGACCGTGCGGAATAGGTAGTGGCCACCTCCCTAACATTCTATTTCCCATTGCTTAGTAGCTATTGGTTTAGGTATAATTGATCCTCCCACCCCAGCAGTGTGGTTGATCTAAGGCAATCAGAGTAATTCTTCCTCCTTAACACAGAGATGGATACAAAACCTAGGCCAAATCAAGGAGATTCCCTTGGCCTGAGTGATTAATTCATGTATGTGCCAATCACAGGGAAGCTCAAGATTTTCTGGATAGTTGTCAAGGCAAGGCCCCTTGTCCATGGATATTGACTAGCAGCCAGTGGAGAAAGTCAATGTGAGAACAAAACCACCACAAGGTATGTTTGGAGAGAGAGTCATTCATGGGTCTCTAGTGCTTCTATATGTCTTTCTGGGTATGCCAGAATGCAACGTCCTGATGCCTTTTTTCCTGAGCCATTTCTCAGGATTATGTTTACAGCAAGCAACTTGAGAAAAAAGATAATATCTCAATCTGAAACAAAGAGCAGATTTGCTAACTCATTATTATAAAAGCAATGAATTATCTAAGCTCAGTGCCCCCTAGCTGTGATACAAACCCACTGTGTGTGTAGCATCCATCTGGGTCATATTGTGTCATGCTTATGGGACTTAGGGCAAGGTGAACTGATGCAAACATGCTGCTGTTTCTGCTGCTTGCAGAGCTCTGAGTAATACAGTTCTTTGTCTCTGACCCAGAAGTTTCATATGTTCTTCCAGCACCTATGAAACAGTAACAAGCTAATTTAGTAGCCTGTAAGGACAGTAAAATCAAATCCCAGACCCAACAGGGTGAAACTGAGAAATGAGTAGAAAAATGAAACCAGAGCCCATATCAAAGAGCACACAAGCCTGCCTCCTTTTATTTTATTTGGGTTTTAGGAATAAAAGCAAGAGAAAAAAAAATCTATTTTCTTAAAAAAAAAAGACTAAAGTCATGTTGACAATGGTCTTCTGGGACTAATTCTAATTCTATGCCATTTTAATGATTTAACAATGTATCAGATACTTTGTTTTATACTACCATTTATTCATTCACTCGAGTAATTATTTATTTAACAAATAATACCTATTCTATCTTTCCCCATTTTGATAATACTGTAAGGTTTCTGGGCCTAACATGAACTGAGAGAGCACATTATGAAGCACATATATTCCATTACGAATGATTTATTCTACAATAATTTCATATTGGCTACCTATGCCTGGCTTGTGCCTCTTTTTTTTTTTTTCCTAATTCAATTTTCACTCAAAAAACATCATTACTTTCCATTTTGAGCTAATGTCTATGACTGCTTCCTAATTATCCGAAGAACTAGAAGTTACTCTTCATTATGAATAAAATGGTAAAAATTTTGGAGAAAAATAAAGCATTACAGCAAGGAAGTAAACATTATTATAAAATTATGTGAAATTTAAAATGGCAAAACCAGGAAAGATGCATCATGATTTTAATACCTAAAGCAAGCCTAAGTCTTCCTGTCCTTTTAGGCCATCAAATCTTCCTGCTTATTAAAAGGCCTTTAAAGAAAAAACAAAAAACAAAAAACTAGCAGGCATCTTACAGCATTAGCTAATATATTTATGTGAGTATGGTTTGAATGGCTCAACAAGTAAAAACCCCCACGTATTAAAGCCCCCTTAGGATACATGTCTATTAAAATCTTCATTTTCAAAAAGTATGCTTTATAAAAGTGTGTGGGGGGTGTGTGTGTGTGTGAGAGAGAGAGCACATATTTTAGGATAATGAAGATGAGATAAATAAACATATTAGGCATTTTATTTTTCCAAAAGATTGAAGGGCAATTGTCTGCAATGTCAAGGAATGAAATGACAACGTTGACTCAATGTCTATTGACTATAATTTTTGCTACTTTATGTTTTTACTAATAAATATTGCATGTTTTACATTTTAAGAAATACTGAATTATCTGAAACATCAGAAAGAGTAAACATAATTTTTAGGGAAAAATGTAATGTCAATGAATTACTGAAAATGAAATTTAAACAATAGCTTCTATATTTTTTAAGCAATCAAATAATTTTCTCATGGGTTGTGATTTGGAACAGCTGCTAAATTATACCCCCCAAAATCAGTGTTAAAATTTGGAGCTTTGAAATAATGTGTTTTGTTGTTGTTTCATTTTATTTCCCCCCAATAAAAAGTGAGCAACAACAATAAGAGGTAAAATTATGTATAGGGGAAGAAATTAATATCCAAGACAAAGACAGCAAGGTCTTTAAATGCTCATTGTTAACCTCTGAAAGAAACATGCTGGTTGGAATTAATTGCACATAACAGAACCTTATCATAAGTGCCAGATAGATAAACAGATCAACAGGATGGATAAACACTTGAGGACCTATATTTAATAATTATGCAACTCTCTGATTATTGGACAATCACACATTTATCATGGGCTGGGCACACTAGGGGCTGATGCAACTGGAATACTTGTGTGGTTTCCAGGAATGAAACACGCGCCCCTCTGTGAAAAGCCATCTGAGCAGGTGGGGTGGTGCTCTGTAGCGTTCCAATGAGGGAGAGAATGAGCCGTGTGAAAGAAGACGCCCTCAGGCCCTCCCCAAAACATTTTCCCTGTGGTCTGTGTGCCCTCTCTCACTTGGAGGCTGAAGGTGGCTTAGGGAAAAACTACCACTGCTACTACTGCCAGTGATTTAAAATTCTGCCACAGAGGCTTTACTTTTACACACAGCCCAGGACTATAGCCTTGCTCCCCCTCAGGGCATAAGACAGTGTATTACTGTGCTAGGGCTCCATAACAAACACCACGGATTAGGTGGCCTAAGCAACAGAAGTTTATTCTTTCACATTTGGGGGGCTAGAAATCTGAGATCAAGGTGTCAGCAGGCTGGTTCCTTCTGAAGTCTCTCTCCTTGACTTGCAGATGGTCACTTCCCTCTGTCTTCACATGGTCTTCCCTCTGGACAGGTCTATATCTTAACCTCTTCTTCTTATAAGAACACCATTCATATTGGATTAGGGCCCACCCTAAAGACCTCATTTTAATTTAATTATCTCTTTAAAGACCCTTTCACAAACACAGTCATGTTCTGTTTTTACTAATAAATATTGCATGTTTTATATTTTAAGTAATACTGAATTACCTGAAATACCAGAAAGAGTCAAGATAATTTTTAAGGAAAAATGTAATGTCAATGAATTACTGAAAATAGAATTTGAATAGTGGCTTTCATAATTTTTTTTTTTTTTTTGAGATAGAGTCTTGCTGTGTTGCCCAGGCTGGAGTGCAGTGGCACAATCTCAGCCCACTGCAACCTCCACCTCCCGATTCAAGCAATTCCCTGCCTCAGCCTCCCGAGTAGCTGGGATTACAGGCGCCTGCCACCATGCCCAGCTAATTTTTGTATTTTTAGTAGAGATGGGGTTTCACCATCTTGGCCAGGCTGGTCTGAACTCCTGACCTCATGATCCACCTGCCTTGGCCTCCCAAAGTGCTGGGATTATAGGCGTGAGCCACCGCACCCAGCCAGCTTCTATGATTTTAAATGAACAAAATCATTTTTTTCATGGGTCATGATTATGTAGAACTGCCACTAAATTTTACTCCTCAAAATCAGTGTTAAAATCTGGAGCTTTGAGGTACTGGGGATTAGGTCTTCAACATATGAACTTGGAGGGACATAATTCCCCCCATAACAGGAAGGCACAGCATACAGATAGCCAAACTGCCTATTAGTTTATTTCCAACGCACACAAAGTATATAAAATGAGCATGACAGAATAATTTTTCAGATTTTGATCATTTTGTTGGTCCTTCTTCTATTCCAAGCAGGTAGTCAGACCCTTATAATTTCCTTACCTCAGGGACTTTTGCTGAGCAGGAAAAGAAGGTGGTAACAGTGATTCCCAGTTTTGTAAGGCCTAACCTTCATGAAATGATAATGCGAGGAGTCTCAGAGGAAGAGGAAAGAAAGGGGAGCACCACTGAGAGAAGGAAGGAAGGACTCCGTGCTAACAGGGATGGTCTGCTGCACCTGGGCCTCTCATGTAATGCAGACCTCCATGCTGCTGACAGGCGACAGGCCTCAGACGCAAACGGCTGCAGGGTCTCGGGAGGAGGTGGACATCAAGGGCAGGCTGCCAACCCCGCCAACATTCTTCAGCCACACGCATGTCACAAAAGCTGCAGTTAGGTACCTGACTGCCAGCCAAGACCACTGACAGTTCAGTGACCAGTGAGGGCAAATGATTGATTACCTGCTGCTCTGTTGACCCCCAAGACCTGTGCAGCCACTGGTGTTTTAGTCTGTTCAGACTGCCATAACAGAATGTCATACACTGGGCGATTTAAACCACAGAAATGTATTTCCCACAGGTCTGGCAGCTGGGAAGTCCAAGATCAGAGTGCTGCTAGGTCCAGTGTCTGCTGAGGGCCCTCTTCCTGGTTTGTAGATGACTGTCTTCTCATTGTGTCCTCACATAGCAGAAATGTAGAGAAAGATCATCTCTCTTGTATTTCTGTTCTTACACTAATCCATTCAAAAGGACTCTATCCTCATGAGCTAATTACCTTCCAAAGGCCCCACTTCCAAATATATACTAGGGATTTAGGATTCAACATATGAATTTTGGAGGAGACAAAAACGTTCAGTTCATAGAGCCTGGGGACTGGGGGCCCTAACCATGTCTAAATTGGCATTTCCACCAACTCAGTGAGATGGAGAACTAGGGCTGAAGTAAATTGATTTGAGTGATAAAATAATATTCTTTTTGTTTTATTTCATTTTAGCTATTTATTTTTTAACTTTTATTTTAGGTTCAGGGGTACATGTGCAATTTTTTATACAGGTAAGTTGCATATCATAGGAGTTTGTGCATAGATTATTTTGTCACCCAGGTAATAAGTATAGTGCATAGGTGGTTTTTCAATCCTTACCCTCCCCCTACCCTGCACCCTCAAGTAGGCCCTGATATCTATTGTTCCCCTTTTTGTGTCAATGTGTACTCAAAGTTTAGCTCCCACTTACAAATGAGAACATGCGATATTTGGTTTTCTGTTCTGTGTTAGTTTGCTGAGGATAATGGCCTCCAGCTCCATCCATGTTGCTGCAAAGGACATAATCTCCTTCTTTTTATGGCTGGATAGTATTCCTTTTTGCATATGTATCATATTTTTAAATCCAGTCTAATGTTGACGGATATTTAGATTGATTCCATGTCTTTGCTATTGTGAACAGTGCTGCAATGAACATTCACATGTACGTGTCTTTATGGTAGAACAATTTATATTCCTTTGGGTATATACCCAATAATGGAATTGCTGGGCTGAATGGTAATTCTGTTTTAAGTTTTTGAGGAATTGCCACACTGCTCTTCACAATGTCTGGACTAATTTACACTCCCACCAACAGTGTGTAAGTGTTCCCTTTTCTCCACAACCTCACCAGGATCTGTTATTTTTTGACTTTTTAATAATAGCCATTCTGACTGGTGCAAGATGGTATTTCATTGTGGTGCTGATTTGCATGTCTGTAATGATTGATGATGTTGATCTTCTTTTCATATGCTTATTGGCCACGTGTATGTCTTCTTTTGAAAAGTGTTCACGTCCTCTGCCCACTTTTTAACAGGATTGTTCAGTTTTTGCTTGTAAATTTGTTTAAGTTCCTTACGGATTCTTATTAGACCTTTTTCAGATGCATAGTTTGCAAATATTTTCTCCCATTCTGTAGGTTGTGTGTTTACTCTCTTAATAGTTTCTTTTGCTGTGCAGAAGCTCTTTAGTTTAATTAGGTCCCATTTGTCAATTTCTGTTTTTGTAAAAATTGCTTTTGGTGTCTTCCTCATGAAATTTGCCTTGTTCTATATCCAGAAAGGTATTTCCTAGGTTATCTTCCAGGGTTTTTATAGTTTCGGGTTTGATATTTAATCCATCTTGAGTTGATTTTTTGTTTATGGTGTAAAGAAGGGGTAAAATAATATTCTTGACCAAACTAAAAACACATTTATGTGCTTTTAAGTTTATAGTTCATTCACTCATTTGAAAAGTGTCTGAAGGTCTGATGCAGTGGCTCCCTGTAATCCCAGCATTTCTGGAGGCTGAGGCAGGAGGGTCGCTTGGGCCCAGGATTTCAAGACCAGCCTAGGCAACATAGAGAGAGCTTGTCTCTACAACAAAAAAATTTTTTTTAAATTAGCTGGGCATAGTGAGCATCGTGGCATGTACCTGTAGTCCCAGCTACTCAGGGGGCTGAGGGTGGAGGATTGCTTGAGCCTGGGAGGTCAAGGTTGCAGTGAACCATGATCATGCCACTGCACTCCAGTGCAACAGAGCAAGATCCTGTCCCAAAAAAAAGAAGGAAGACAAAAGGAAAGGAAATAAAAGAAAAGAGAAGTGAGAGAGAGAGAGAGAGAGAGAGAGAGAAAGAAAGAAAGAAAGAAAGAAAGAAAGAAAGAAAGAAAGAAAGAAAGAAAGAAAGAAAGAAGGAAGAAAAAGAAAGAAAGAAAGAAAAAGAAGAAAGAAAAGACTGTTACATCTGAAATTGAGAGAGCGTCTTTTTCTTCTAGTTGCTTTGTTTGTTCTTGGTATTCGCTCATTAGACACCAGGTATATATTTACCTTAGCTCTATTTGTTTTGTTTAGAGACAAAACATCTGATCATCGAAGAATAACATTCTTAAGTCAGCAATGGCCAGAACAAAGTTATTAATTTTCTGTGGTCCCAAAATATTTGACATTTATTCTAATGTTCTCGTTTGCCAAAGTTCATAGTATCTTACAGGAATTTCAAAAATTCCTGTAACATATAAATGATGCCAGTTCTAGGGAATAGATGAAGTCATTCAGGCTGAGCTCACAATTGAGAGAATTAAAAAGTCCAAACTGAGACTTAGTGTAATTTTCATATTGAATGACAAGTAGAGAAAAAGGGTGATCAGAAAAACTAAGGACCAGTCATTGGAGGGATGTTCCTAGGAGAAAATGTTACAAAAGCCACAGGAGTAGATGTTGCACAGGGTTAAAATCTGCATCTGCCAAATGTGAGAAATGAGAAGCTGTTGAGTTTTAGAATGGATCACTCTGACTTTGCAGAACAATGGTGGATGCTGAAGATCTTGGGGTGTACTTCTTCATTTCACTTGTATATAACAGTGGCAAATTGCAATATCTTCTCCAGCTCCAGAAGGACCATCTGAAAAGAATTTCCCCACTCATAGCTTGGAGAACTTTGAATATAAATATTTTCCTCTAGAAATGCCTTTCATCCAGGGCACACAATGTTTTATCAACATCATC
>NW_022162080.1:0-8168 GCF_008728515.1 Papio anubis | reverse complement strand
CCCTTCCTTCCTTCCTTCCTTCCTCCCTCCCTTCCTTCCTTCCTTCCTTCCTTCCCTCCTCTCTCCCTTTTCTTTCTTGTTTAGAGATGGGGTCTTGCTCTTTTGCCCAGGTTGGAGTGTAGTGATGTGATCATAGCTCACTGTAGTCTCAAATTTCTGGTCTCAATTGATCCTCCCACTTCAGCTTCCCAGGCAGCTGAGACTGTATGTGTGCATCACCACACTTGGCTAATTTGTTTTTTAAGTTCATTTTTTGTAGAAATGGGGTCTCCCTATGTTGCCCAGGCTGGTCCCATAGTCCTGGCCTCAAGTGGTCCTCCTGCCTTCGCCTGCCAAAGTCCTGGAATTACAAGCATGAGCCCCTGCACCCAGCCAGAATTCGACCTTTCTAAGCCCTTTCATTCTATTCAGTCATCCTCAATGGGTTGAATGATGCTCCCCCACACTGGGGAGGGTCTGCGTCTATGCTTAGTCTACTAATTCAAATGCTAATTTCTCTCAGAAAAATCCTCACAAACATACCCAGAAATAATGTTTAATCAGATATCCGGGCATCCCCTGGCTCAGTCAAGTTGACACAAAATTAGCCATCACACACAGTAAGAACCTATACCAACAGCCAGACTCTGTCAAGTCCCTGCCAGTCACCTAGCAACAGGCAAAGTGTTTAAGGCAGTGCTTCTCACACTTCGATTTGCTCACAAACCACCTGGGGGTCTTGCTAAACTCGAATTCCCATTCAGTAGGATTTGGGTGGAACCCCAAACTCTGCATTTTTGATACGCTTCTAGGTGATGAAGAGGCTGCTGGTTTACAGACTGTACATTGAGAAGCAAGGTCTTAAGATATACTGACCTTGAGCTTTCCCAACAATCCTTGAAAAGAGAGGGTTCTGCGAAGGGAAGCGACCTGTCAGGTAAGGGACCTCTTCAGTTACCCTACATTGTCAAGTGAGTGATGTCCTTAGGTAAGTACCCTCCCTAGGGTCACACGGGTAGGTACATGGTAGAGCCAGAATTTGAACACCCATATCCCCCATTCCAAAACTCCCATTATTCTCAAATCTGCTATAACTGCAACCACATGGGTGATTTCTCTAACATTTTTCTTAAAGTGTGTTTTGCATCATTATCTTATTAGGTAAAAATTGATTAACAAGATGACTTCTCTTCTCCCAATCACCAGACTATAAAAATTGCTTTTGTGTTAAACTGTTCTGATGGGATTGTGGGAAGTAAGTGAATGTGAAAATTCCTTGGAAGGATGGCAGATAATGAGCATCTATCACACAAGCTCTTACTGTCTCTAGCTCAGCACAAGCCAAAGACGTTTTACAGTGGCCTAAAATTGCAGTCATTTTTACCATAAAAATTTGTCACTGTAAGAGTAACACAGTCTTGACGGGTCTGCTATTACCTTGATAAACATTTTCCACCGGGCGAAACTCTGAGCGCCTGTTCTCACTTGCACACTGACACTGTGCTCAACAAAGCTGTAGTATGTCTGGCTCCTGCTTTCTTCACCCTTGGACACGACCATGTAGAGAAAAATTCCAATTTAGGATGCGTCTCTCCTGGTCATGCTTTAGAAAACCAGGAGAATATATATCTCAGTCTATGTGTTCTTATTTTAGGAAAAGTTAGGAAAGAAGAAATTATTAAAATAAGTAAAATGAAAACCAAACCTCAGCATAGTCAGAGAGTCCAAAGGGAGTGGGGGCAGAATGAAATGGATATTATTTCACATTTCTTCTTTGCTCTGTTTTAAGATTTTGTATTTTTATTTTTTGATGAAAATATGCACCTAAGGTGACACTGAAAATCTATACCCAAGGAACAGTATCAATTACAAAAAAGGCCCTGTCATCTAATTTTTCAAGGAAAAGCAAAAGTACGTTTATATCCAGATACTTGGGACAGAGAGGTTTTATCGCTGATTGATCTACAACGGCCACTGTTTGCCACTTCATTTTGGGTGTGCAGACAGACTTTGCTTCATTTTGGCTGTGCAGACACAGACTTTGCATTGACAGACGAAGCTCAGGTTGTCTTGTCACAGGTGGTCTCTTAGATCACGTTAACCTAAGAACAGGAGCAATCAGGGGTAGAAAGTCCAGCCCTGTGAACTGGGCTCACGACTTCTTCCCAGGCCTCACTTTGCTCAGGGGTTACACTAATGGGCTTTACGAGGTGACCTCTAGGATCTTTTGTGACTGAAGTTTAGAAGTAAAGAACCAGGTTGGCTGTGAGAAGATGTGTTTTGCACACAAAAAGCCAGCCAGGGAAGGCCTTGGTTTAATAATCTACCCCTTACTATCGTGTGACACCAGGGTCAGAATCAGATAGAGAGCTATGGCTGCAAAGAACAGAAAATTTAGTGGGAACAGGTGTGACCAACAGGGAAATTTGTGAGCTCAAGCCTTCAAAAATCCCAGAGATAAACAGCATCAGGAATGATTGGATCAGGCTGTGGCTCAGTTTCCCTCAAGTTCTCTTGGTTCTTTTCTCTCTTATAGGTCATGATTTCAGGCTGTCTTCTCTCACGGCAGCAGAGAAGGCTGCAGTGGTTCTAAGAGCTGCATCCTGTCCAACTTATCCAGAGGAAACCATGGAAAAGCCAGGAGCCCAGGCAACATCTTACCTTTCACTGGCCCACCTGGGCCAGGTGCCCATTCTTGAATCAGTCAAGGTCAGAGAGTGGGAAGAGCTGGCTGCATCAGGCCAATCACAGCCCACTGCTGGGGCTGGGGGCAGGGTCCGGGCTACGGGCTACTGGGCTGCGAGATTTGGGGTTGGGTGAAGAAGGGCCTGGTGAATTGTTGCTGTAATCTTCCAACAGGGGCCCAGCGCAGGGAGAAAGTCACTCCACCTCCTTCCACAAAAGAGAAACAGTCATAATCTTCTTCCAACCTTGCCACGTTGTCGTAAGGACCGAAAGAGGTCGTGAGAGGCAAAGCTTTGGTATGAGCAAAGCCCTGCATAACTTAGCGGGAGGAGCAGGCACTGCAGCTGCTGCTGATCTTGTTATTAAGGTACCCAAATTTGTTTACTGTGAAGTTGGTTCTTTCTGAATGACGAAGTGCCTGGTGTCAAATATCTCAATCAAGGAAACTAAAAAATTCTATTTCTTTATTGTGAAATCGATATTGCATGAAATTGATTTTTTAATTAAAATTAGTTTTCATGACACAATTAATACATAAGTGTATTTCCCTGTAGGAAAACCAAGACATTAAAGACAAGCTCAGGTCTCCATTGATCTCCCCCAGGCTACCAGCCTGCCCACAATCATTGCTGGGTTGGGCGTGAGCCTTCTCAGGGGCTTTTCCTAAGCAGTCGTCTATATGGTTACTCAGACAAGATATAGAAATAAATTCAACAAATGCTTATTAAGTACCCACTGTGTGCCAACCGTCACCTCCATGGAGCGCACATTCTGCTGAATGAGGCAGATGAAAAATAAAATACAGAGCAGAGTCAGAAATGGAAGGAACCCGGGTGGGGACTGGTGGTTATGGTCAGGGGAGGCCTCTGGGAGGAGGTGGCATCTGAGCAGAAGGAGGTGGTCATGGGTCACCTGGAGGAGGACTGGTCCCCCAGAGGGGACAGCAGGAGCAGCAGCCTGAAGCGGGAACATGCTGCATTTCCAGGGCATGGTGGCTGGTGGGTGGCATTTGGGGAATGGCAGGAGCAGGGCAGGGAGGACAGGAGAGGTGGGGAGCAGAGAACAGCTGGGCAGGGCCAGGTCTGTGCAGCCTGGGCTTGGAGTGGACTCTGGAGGCTTTCGGGCAGTTGATATATTTATGTAAGTGTGTCCCAATCCATCTCATGTATTATATAGAATGCTCTTGAGGGGTTTTGAAACACATGTATATCCGTGTCCATATGTGTGTGTGTTTATATGGGTGAATTTATGCCTGTGTCCGTGTGTGTGTTTATATGGGGTGAATTTATGTCTATGTCCATATGTGTGTGTGTTTATGTGGGTGAATTTATACATTGTTTGCATCCTCCTACATTTTTCCTTTTCACGCAGGGCAGCCCAGACCCCGTTGATGTGAGGGTTGCACGAGGTTCTGCCTCATTCCTCACTGTGCCTAGTGTTCCTTGGGGAGGCTCCACCAGGGCTGGCTTTGGCTCTTCTGTGTTGATGGGATTTCCAGTGGGTTCCAATTTTCTGCCATTACAAACAGCCCTGCAGGTCCACGTCTCCTCATGGACGTGGGAGGATCCTCCAGGGCACAGCTGGACCCAGGGCATAGGCATTTGAAATCTTTCTTGTTCCTGCCACTATCTCTTCTGAAAGGGACATCTGACCTGAGATCGTTCCCTCTGGGGTGCTCATCAGTGGGGACCCAGCAGACACCCTCTCGGGGCTAAAATTCCTTTAGATATGAACCAAGTTGGGTTCACCCTGAGAATGACCCCTGAAGGCCAGGCTGAAGTCAGGTGCATGCAGGTCCCCCAGAGAATAGCAGATTCTTTCTATCCACGTCCATGCAGGGGCTGTTGGGTATGAGTTGGCTGTGGGGAGGCAGGACATGCCCTCTTTGCAGAGTGGTGGGAGCTGGCACACACCAGGCACTATTCCCCATGCTCTTATGGGGAATAAGGGCTCACTTAGTCCTCACACCAACCCCATGAGACACGGGCACTATTACTAAGCTCCCCATGCTACAGATGGGAAAGCTGAGGTAGAGTGGTCGAGGCATCTGCTTAGGGGGGCAGTTTGGCTCCAGAGACCATGTTCTTAAATCACAGGGCCATTTGGCTCATCCAAAGAATCGTGGCTAGAGGAAGGAATCCTAAATCAGGGACTTATACACAGTCAACCCCAACACACACACCCTCCCACACACACACACACACCACACACACTCCCCGCCACACACATCCACACACCACACACTCCCTCCCACCACACACACCTACATGCCACACACCACCACACACACGCCACACTCACACCTTTCTTGATAATAATACTAATTGCCACACAATACCACACACACACATACATATCATTGGTTCTCACACACACACACACCACACACACCTACATGCCATACACACACCACAATAATACTACTGCTTACACCACACACATACATCACATACCCCTCCCACACACACACCACACCACACACACCACACACATCCACACACCACACACTCCCTCCCACACCACACACTCCCCACCACACACACACACACACCACACACACATACATCACACATATCCCACACACACACACCACACCACACCTACCCCCACACACACCACACACACCCCGCCACACACCACCCACATCCACACACCACACACTCCCTCCCACACCACACACACCCCACACTCACACCACACACACCACACACACACATACATCACACATACCCCCCACATGCCCACACCACACATGCCCCCCCACACACCACATACACCTACACGCCACACACTCACACACACCACACACACACACCACACACACCCCTCACGCCACACACAATAATACTCACACACAACATACATCACATACCCCCACACACACCATACACCACATACCCCCACACACCACACATACCCCTACACGCCAGACACACACACCACACACACACACCACACACACCCACACGCCACACACAAACCCACACACACACACATCACACATACCCCCCACACACACCACACATAGACCCACGCAGGCATGGTTGGCTGGAATACTGGGGCAAATCCATGAATGTTTCACAATTCCATCTTCAGATTCCCTACGCATCCAGAATTAACCTTCCCATCACTCGGCTTAACCCCACCTGTGAGTTTGTTTCCCTTCACGGCAGACAATGGAAACCCACCGACAGGACTGGCCAGGCCGAGCAGAAGGCACAGGGCCATCCCTATGGCCCAGGGTGGTGGAGGCTGGACCATCTCTTAGCGTTTGCACACAGCGGGACCTGCTGTCTCTTTCTGAGGGGACACAGCCCCTGTCTTACGTTCCCCGGGCCGCGGTGGTGGGGTCAGGACTGAGCATCCCCCGCGCCCAGCCCCACGCTCAGCCTGAGTCGAAGCCTTCGAGGCTCCCCAGTGCCATCGCCTCCAGGACTCTCAGAAACTCAGGGCGGTCCCCGAGCAGCTCGCATCTCCTGGGGCTGAGCGTCCGCAGATGCTATAGGAAGGAGGCGACTGGGTGAGGAGTATTGGGAAGCAGAGTTTGGCCAAGGTTTTGTCAGAGCCACTGGTCCCACGCGCACGAAGCTCTGAGTGGTTCCTGCTTCCCTGAGACAGGGACGGGCCAGGCTTCCCATCGACCTCTCGCTCTCTGGACTTGGGTTGTAAATCGCCCAATGGGGGCAGAAACCACCCAGAAAGCCGGGAGCTGCCCCAGGAGCTTACAACTGGGGTGAGATAATCCGCGGAGTGGTCACCCACTTGCTCGTGGCCCTGGAGTCCCTGTGACCAGCCCTGGAGACGTCACCCCAGAGGGAGTGGGCTTTGCCCGCTTCCTTCACCGCTGGGGCCAGGACCTGGAGCTGGGGCACAGAGCAGATCTCAGTAGGTATCTACTGAGTGATGCAGAGTGTGCCTGTCCCAAATACACAAAAACACTATGAGGAGGCCTGCAGGGCGTCAGGAGGGGAGGCCGCTGGGGCAGAAATGGAAGAATTCCTACCAGGTTTCATCTATACAGAAAGATAAGACTGAAATGCCCTCCGAGCCCTTTGGAAAACTGGCAGGGTCTACTACCTTAGCTAAAAATGTGTTTGCCAGGCTGGGGGCGGGACCGGCTGGGGGTGTGGCCAGTGAGGAGGCGGGGTCAGTCTAGGAGGCTGGGCTATGGGGGGAGGGGCCAAGCTGTGGGCGGGGTCAGGCCAGGGAGGGGTGGGGCGGAAGGGGCGGGATAGCCAAGTTAGGGTGTGACCTGGCTGGAGGTGGGGCCAGGGCCTTGTAGATTACAGAAGTGCTGAGCCCACGTAAAGAATGTGCTCTGTTAGGGCCTTCTCCCGGTGTCTCATGGTGGGTCCTACAGTTTTCACTGCCTCTGCTAACATTTTTCATGATAGTCTCAGCAACTGTCATGCCAACATCTTGCTTTGAAAATCGCTACTGAAAGAGGCACCACTTTGGAGAAATTTGCCGTTAGCTTTGCCTGCTTGCCTCTTAGATTATGGGAAATTTCTGGAATGGAATAAATCGGCTCAGTGCCTTTTCTTTAGCATGGAAAAAGCCAGCACCATGACTTGGTAAAGCTGACATACATCCCTCTCTCTAACAAGAAGGGCACAGCGCATTGGAGAAGAGCCTATCCTGAACTATCAAGTGTTTCTAGTCTGGTGACTTTCAAACATTTTGGAGAGCGACCTACAATAAAAGAAATACATTTTACATTGGACCCCAGTATGCATACATGCACGTGCGCGCACGCACACACCCACCCACACACACACACAAATGCCTACACAAATCAAAATGAAATTTGTACAAGATTACACATGCCCTTACTCTGTGTAATGCGCCCTGATAGTTTCCAATCCATTTATGCTCTCATTGTTTAAAGTGTTGGTTCAAACTCATCAAATTAGTGTTATGACCCACTTCTAGGTCACCGAGTGGCTAGGCTCGAGGCTGAATTCCTAGTGAATGCATGACTATCTTTGTGAAAATCCTGCCACTTCTGTTATTTATCTTTTCTTCCTTCCTCTTTCTCCAAATGCCTAAAATTGCACTATTGCTGCAGGTGAGATGACATCATTGCCATCACAGTCAAGAGAAGTCTGTCTTTTCATAAAGATACACATGTCTGGAGGAGATAATTGATTTGGCTAAGTGATAACATGTGCCCCCTTTATGAAACAAAAATTTTCAATAAAAAGGATTTTTCATGATTCACTGATATAAAATGTGTCATAGGATACAGGAAGGTTGAATTAATTTTTTTTTTTTTGAGACGGAGTCTCGCTCTGTCGCCCAGGCTGGAGTGCAGTGGCCGGATCTCAGCTCACTGCAAGCTCCGCCTCCCGGGTTCACGCCATTCTCCTGCCTCAGCCTCCCGAGTAGCTGGGACTACAGGCGCCCGCCACCGCGCCTGGCTAGTTTTTTGTATTTCTTAATAGAGACGGGGTTTCACCCTGTTAGCCAGGATGGTCTCGATCTCCTGACCTCGTGATCCGCCC
>NW_022162079.1:0-8171 GCF_008728515.1 Papio anubis | reverse complement strand
CAAATGTGAATACAAACACATGGGACTATACATCATTTTAGAGCTTCTGCATGGGGAAGAGAAACAATGAACTATTAAAGAAAGCATCCTACAGACTGAAAGAAAGTTCAGCAGAATCATATCTGTGAATGGGGTTGTTATCTAACATGTACGAGAAACTAACACTACTCTAACTGGGAAAATGAACAAAGCCTAATACCCAAGCTAAAACTGGGAAAGGAACCTGAACAGGCACATTTGAAAAGAAAACACGAAATTGACTGACAGGTCAAAGAGAAGTTGCTCAACTTCACTAATCCTCACACAAATGTCTAAGTACAAATCACAAGCAGATACTTCTCACTTTAATTAGAATGAAACTTACCAAAAACAAACAAACAAACAAACAAACAAAAAAACAACCCATGCGTTCACAGGCAGTGGCAACGTAGAAACGCAGAAAAAGACACTTTTATACACTTTTGGTGGGAATGTACGTTATACACACGAAGCGAAGCAGTTGAAGGTGCCTTAAACATTTTACATTACAACTACCCGTTCACCTGGCAATCCCACCGCCGGTTATACACAGAAAGCACATGGAATCTGTTATGTTGAAGAGGTATCGGCCTTCCTATGGCGACAGAAGCACTATTCACAATAGGGAGGGTATCTAATCAACGTACCTGTTCATGCACAAAGGGAAAAAGAAACTACAGTACACAAAGGAATCCTCTTCGGCCACAGAAATTCATGAAACCATGGCATCTGCAGCAACGTGCAGAAATTGGAGGACATGACCTTCAACGAAATGAGCCAGGAAGAGAAACGCAAACACGGCATAATTTCATGCATGTGAGAATGACATCAACTTTCTCTCTAAATGACTTTATCTCCTAGACATAGAAAGTTTCACAGCGGTGAAGAGAGGCTGATGGTTGGGGAGCAGGGGCAGGAACTGGGAAATGGATACAATGTTACACTCAGATGACAGTAATAAATTCAGCTGTTCTACTTCACAGCAGGGGGTCTAGACTTAACAGTATCCCACCATATTTTCCAAAAAAGGCTGAAAAGAAGGACTCTGAATATTGCAACCACAGAGAACTAATAAAGAATAACTACACAAGGTAACAGACACAGTCAATGCCTTCCTTTGATCATTACACAAGGTATATATGCATGGATTACAATGTCCCACTCTGCTCTTTAACTGTATACTTTACTACAGGACAAATTGTTTTTAAGGACATAGAAACAAACAATGCTGAAGTTCATGTGAGACCAGGAAATGCCCTGTATTTCCAAAGCAGTTCTGAGAAATCCAAATTACATTGGATGCATCACACTCTCTGATTTGAAATTTCACTCGAAGCTCTGGGACATAACTCACCACATGGATGAGTGGAAGAGAACACAGAACCTGAAGTAAACCCACACACCTCATACCACCTGATGCTGGATGAAATACACAATGATTAAGTAATGGGGAAAGAACTCCCTTTTCAATAGTCTTGGGGATAAATGGCGAGCCATATGCAGAAGAGTAAGTAACACTAGGCCTCTACTTCTCACCATGTACCAAAGTTCACTCAGATGAATGAAGGATGTAAATGGAAGACTTCAAAGTACAGAAAGGCAAGCCTACAAGAGACCCTAGGAAATACCCTTCAACATCAGCTTTGACAAAGCATTTATATGCTTAAGACCCCACATGACACTGCAACAAAAGCAATAATCGACATGTGGCACCTAATACACTAAAGAGCCACCACACAACACAGAAATTACCAACAAATTGAACCAGACATACAGGATGAGAGAAAATGTTCCCAAACTAAGCACCTGACCAAGGTTCTAAAGTCCAGAATCTACCTTAAAGACCTTACACAAATCAATTAGCCAACCCCCCCAAATAATTAATAGGCAATGGATATAAGCACACACTTCTTAAAAGATGATATAAAAGCAACCAAAAATTTGAAAATATGCTGAACCTAACTGTCAGAGAAATATCAATCAAAAGCACAATGAGACATATCGCATGCTGGTCAGAATGGCGATTACACAGTCAAGAAAAAAAAAAGGACACTAGTGAGGCAGCAGAGAAGCGGGACACTGGTCCACTTTTGGTGCAAATGCAAAGTAGTTCAAACACCACAGAAAGCACTTCGGACACTGCTCAAAGAACTTAAACCAGAACTACCATCTGACACAGCAAGCCCACCACTGGGATATACACAAAGGAAAATAAATCCTTCTGTCCAAAACACACATGCACACAAATGGTCTTGGCGGGACTATTTACAATGGCAAATACGTAAAATCAACCTAGGCACCCATCAACAGTGGATCAGAAAAGGAAAATTTGGTACATATATACCACAAAAAACTAGGCAGCCATAAAAAAAAACGAGGAAATCATGTCCTTGGCAGCTACATGAAAAGAGCTGGAGGCCATTATCTAAAGGCAAAGAAGGAAAAAACAGAACACCAGATGCCACATGTTCTCACTTCTAAGGTGGAGCTAACATTGAATACACCCTACCATAAAAGTGAGAACAACAGACACTGATGACTTAACAGACGAAAAAGGAAGAAGGGACGAGGTATGGGCTAAAGACCTAGCCAGTGGGTCCACCCACTCCCTGCGTGATAAGGTCTCTGGGATCCCAGTCTCAATGTCCTGCAAAATACCAAAGGCAGTAACTAATCTGCGTTTGTATCTTTTAGTCTATAATAAATGTAGAAATTAGTTAACAAATACAAACTGAGAAGCTACAACAATGAATGAAAAACACAAACTTTTATAATTACCCAAACAATCATTTACTGGCATAAACTAAGAAAGTGGACAGAATGAGTAAATCAAATACTCAACCCCAGTTACATATAGTGAACACATTTTTCAAAAGAACACCAAAAAGACACAATGGGCAAAAGGCCGCCTGTTCAATAGATGATTCTGAGTAGACCGAATATTCACAAGCAAAACACTGAAATAGGACCGTTATGTCACGCAACACAAAAATCAACGCAAAATATGTTAAAGGCCTAAAACTCAAATCTGACACCACAAAACTACTACAAGAAAACATACGGTGCGCATGTATTTTCGAAAAGTAATACGTGCACGTAGGCTGTTAAAGGTATTTTTAAAAAATTAAAACAAAGGAAATACTCTAAGAAAACACTCACAATGTAATGGCTAGGCATTTTCACTAAAAAGCTGGGCACCCGCTTACACAGAACAGTGGAACAGATTAGAAGACCCAGATACAAACCTGCACACCTGAAATCATCTGATACTTGAAAATAAAACAACAAAAATAAGCAATGGAGAAAGGATTCCCTATCAGTAAGTGGTGTTGGGATCAGTGGCTACCTAGATGCAGAAGAAGTAACACTGGGCCCGTGTCTCACCATGTACAGAAAGGAACTCAACTTGAATCAAAGATTGAAATGCAAAATCCTGGGCTGGGTGTGGTGGTGGCTCATGCCTGGAATCCAAGCACTCTGGGAGGCCAAAGCAGGCGGATGACTTGAGGTCAGGAAGTTCGAGACCACCCTGGCTGACATCGTGAAACCCTGTCTACTTAAAAAGCAAAACTTAGCTGGGTATGGTGGCACGTACCTGTACTCCCAGCTACTCGGGAGACTGATGCACAAGAATCACTTGAACCCCGAAGGTGGAGGGTGCAGTGAGCCAAGATTGTTCCATTGCATTCCAGCCTCTTTGACACAGCAAGACTCGGTCTGTAAATCAATATAAAAATACATAAAAATCCAAGACCTGAAACTATAAAAAAATCCTGCACGAGAATCTAGCAAATACTCTTCTCGACAGAGGTTTTGGCAAAGCATTTATATCTCAAGTCGCCAAAAGCAATGAGAACAAATACAATTCCTGATAAGTGGGACCTAATACACAAAAGAGCTGCTGCACCAACAGAGTTAACACACAGCCTATAGAATGAGGGAACATATTCCCCAACTATGCATCTGAAAAACGTCTAATATCCAGGATTTATGTAAAGAGCTTAAACAAACAAACAAAAAAAAACCCCAACCCAACTTGTAAATGGGCAAGGGACATGAACACACACTTAAAAGAAGGTGTACCAGTAACCAATGAGAATGAAAAGATGCTCGATCTCACTGAATATCAGAGAAATGCAAATCAGAAACATACTGAGATACCATCTCACACCGGTCAGAATGGCAATTATGATACACAGTCCACAACAACAGAGGCTGGTGGGGCAGATGAGCAAAGAAATGCAGGTTCACTGTTGGGGGAAATGCAAACTAGTTCAGACTCCCTGGAGAGCAGTGTGGACAGTTCTCAAAGAACTTAAAAGAGAACTACCACCCAGTGCTGGAATCCCACTCCTAAAGATCTACCCAAAGGAAAATCCTTCCATCCAAAACACACATACACTCGCATGTTCACGGCAGTACTACTCACAATGGTGAAGACATGGAATCAGCCTCGGTGCCCATCAGCAGTGGATCAGAGAAAGGAAATGCGGTACATACACACCACAGAACACTACACAGCCATAAAAAACAAATCCATGCCCTTACCAGAAACCTGGACAGAGCCGTAGGCCATTATGCCAAAAGGCAAGAACAGAAAACCACAATTTTCAAAACAGCTACAAAGGTCAGTTATAAATATTCTCTCCACAGAGAAATCATAAGTCTGGAGTTCACAGAGATGCCAGACACTGCAACTTCATTATGATGTTACGTTTACACAGATCAAACTGTGCCTTGCACTCGCTGGTTATACATACAGACTATACGACAATGAAACTGCTGTCCCATTTTGGTAACATTCATTCTCACCAGAGACAGATGCTATCTCAGTGTGGTTTTGATTGACTTCTCGTGAGGATCAGTAATGTTGATTCAGAATCTTTTACCTGTGCATCCATCTCAGGTCTTCAGGTCCTTTGCCCAGTCTTACACATCAAATTGAAACAAGTTCACAATAACTTGGCAAACATCACTAACCACAAGCAAAATGTAAATCAAAACCACGCTTAGACACCATCTCATTCCAATTGGAATGAGTATTAAAATAAAGAGGAAAAAAAAAAAACCATTGAAAGAAAGGGAAACGCTGGTGTGTTTCGAGAGAGAGAGAGAGACACTCTTCCACAGTTCGTGAGAAGGTAAACTAGCACACACGCTACAGAAACCTCTTGGAGGTTCCTCCAAACCTTAAAAGACTCCAACTACCATTTCAACCAGCAATTCTACTACCAGGAACACACTCAAAGTCCCTGAAATCAGGACACCAAACATAGATCTACCCACCCATGTGGATTCCAGCACTGTTCCCAAGAGCCAGTGTAAGCATCAACCTACCTGGTTATCCACAGACGAAGGGAGAAAGAAGCTGCTCCACATGTACACCCTGGGATACTCTTCAGACACAAAACCACAATGACATCATAACGTGGGGAACCACAGGGTTGCACCTGGAGTACATGATGGTAAATTAAATGAGCAAGCGGGGAGAGAAACAAACCTTGAGTCATCTCACACATGCAGAATCTGAGAAACTCTATCTCAAAGACCTGGCGAGCACAATATGGGTTTGCAGAGATTGGGGGAAAAGAGGAGTAATGGGCAGGGATTGCAAATGGGAAAATGAGAGGAAGAAAATTCTGTTGTTTTATTCCAGTGCAGGGTGACCAGGGTTAACGGTATCGGCACATCACTTTCAAAGCAGCTTGACAGGAGAATACTGAAGGGTCTCACCATAAAGGAATAAACAATGAGAAAAGGTAACAGAAACACTAAGTACCCTGATTTCATCATTTCACAATGCATGCATCGACCATAATGCCCTATTCTACCATCTCATTGTATTGTTCCTTTACTATGCAACACATTTGTTGCAAGAAATAGAAATAGGCGATGCTAATACTCATGTGGGACCATGAAGTGCCCTGAGTTTCATCCTCCACAATCCTGAGACATCCAGACTACATCGGATACATCACACTTCCTGATTTCAAATTTTATGGAAAAGCTAGGAACCGGCTTCCACATAGAGCAGTAGAACACAAGGGAGGACTAAGAAGTAAAACCACACACTGAAAACTATCTGATCTAACACAGAATCCACCAAAGTACGCAAAGGCAAAAGGACACTCTATTCGATCAACGGTGCTGAAATAAGTGGCTAGCCATGTGCAGAAGAGTAACACTAGGGCCCTCCCTACCTCTCACCAGACACAAAGAGGAACTCAAGATGAATAAAACATATAAACATAACAACTCAAACTATTAAAATCCTACTGGAAAACTTGTGAAATATCCTTCTCCACATAGGCTTTGGCAAAGAATTTAGATGGCTAAGTCCTGAAGAGTAACGGCAACAAAAACAGAAATTGACAAGTCAGACTGAATACCTGAAAGAGCTGCTGCAAAGCAAAAGAAACTACCAACAGAGTTAACAGCGCACACAATGGGAGAACATGGTCCCAAACTGTGCATTTGAACAACGTCTAATATGCAGAATCTATAAGGCCCTTCAACAAGTCAACCAGGGAATATCCCATTAATAAATGGGCAAGAGACATGAACACACACTTCTTAAAAGTCAATGTACAAGCAACCAACAAATAGAAAAACATGCTCAAACTCACTATCAGAGAGCTGCCAATCAAAAACATGACAAGATGCCATCCCACGGAGGTCACAATGCTGAGGACTACACAGACAAGGAACACATGCTGGCGAGACAGCCAAGGAAAGGAAACGCTAGTATGCTTTCAGGGAAGGGGAGGGGATGAAAACTAGTACAGACACCGTTGAAAGCTGATCGGGGATTTCTCAAAGAGCTGAAAATAGAACTACCATCTCACCCAGAAAGCCCTCTCCTGTGCATCTACCCAAAGGAAAATCAATCCTTCTATCCAAAAGACACAGGCACTTGTATGTTCATGGCAGTATTTTTCACAATGTCAAAGACATGGAATCAACCTAGCCATCAACAGTGGATGAGAGACTGGCACAGTGGCTCACACCTGTAATTCTAGCACTTTGGGAGGCCAAGGCACATGGATCACTTCAGTTTAGTATCTGAGACCAGCCTGGGCAAAATGGTGAGATCCTATCTCTACAATAATAAAAAAATTAGCCGGATGTGGTGGCGGGCACCTGTAGACCTATCTAATCCAGAGGCTCAGGTGGGAGGATCACCTGACAACAGAAGGTGGAAACTGCAGGCCAATGTCATAAGTGAACTAAGGCCCAAGTAGTAAACCAAATGCCACATGTTCTCACTTATAAGTGGGAGCTAAACTTTGAATAGACTCAAACATAAAGAAGAGAACAACAGACACCTGGAATGACCACCAGAACAATAAAAACACAGGGGAGAGGGAGCGTGTGCTGAAGACTCACCCTGTGGGCCCTCTGCTCACTGCCTGGGTTATGGGATTGTTGGGACCCCAAGTCTCAGTGTCATGCAATCAACAGATGTAACTAACTTGCATACGTACCTTTTAAACTATAATAATAAGAGTAGAAAGCATTAAAAGAAAAATGCAAGGTAAGAACCAAAGAAAATAATCAATCAAAAAACAATCTGTAGTTCTCCAAACAATCCATGACTGTCACAAACACAGAACGAGGACCTAGGTGGCACAATGAAGCAGCCAAATACTCTATCCAACATGATGTGTAGGGAACACATTTTTCAAAACCCCAAAAATATACAATGGGAAAGGGAGAGTCTGGTTCAATTATTGATTTTGAGAAAACTGAATATCCACAGGAAAAACACTGAAATAGGACCCTTACAATGCACGATACACAAAATCAACAGAAAACCTAAACTCAATCTTGAAACTGTAAAGGTCCTATAAGAAAACACAGAGTGGGTGTATATTTTAGGAACCCTCGATCTATGCAAACAGGCTGCAAAAGGTAAAAAAGTATCATAACACTAAAAAAAAGTAGGGAAACTACACCCATAGACAATGCAAGGCTTGTCTCCATGTGTGTGTGCGCCCACACGTTTTTCTGTTTCATGGAAGTGGGGCGTTGAACACAAAAATCACTGCTAACATACGCAACTATAACCATATGTGACTAGGGACACTTTACAAATTCTACAGGGAAAAGGAAACAATGAAACAAAAAAAAGGAATCCTAAAGACTGGGAGAAA
>NW_022162078.1:0-8180 GCF_008728515.1 Papio anubis | reverse complement strand
AGGAGGACTCACAGGCCCCCAGAGATCCAGTGCAAATGCTCAGCCTGAGATTAAGGGGACAGAAGGAGAATGGACTCATAGGAGGCCAGGAGGCCAGCCTCGGCTAGAGGCTCAGGCTTCCCTCAGTGGGAGGAGCCCCAACACCCATAGTGTGGACCCCACAATAAAGAGTGACACCCACCTCTGCTTTTCTGCATCACCGATCTCAGGGTCACTGAGCAACAGCCCTGCTGCTGGGGTGGGGAGAAAGGGTGGCTGTGTCTATCCAAAAGGGAGGGACAAAGGTCACACTGACCTTCCCCCAGGTGTTCCTTGGGGAAATCCCCCATGGAGTCTAAGATATGGGGGTCCTGGGTCCATCCCTGTGGGCTGGGGAGTTAAAGGAGGCCTCCAGGGAGCAGCCCCTCACAGCTGGGCAGGGCTTGGGCTCCTTGAGAAGGGGAGCTGCGAAGGAGCAGGTTGGGAGCCCCAGGAGGAGCAAAGCCCCACAGCAAGCTCACGTCGAGCCCGGGCTGCCAGCCTTGCCACCAGAGCCCTCTGGGCGGGGGACAAGGCTGCACAGACCAGAGGCAGGGGCCACAGTGACTAAGTGGGAGGATTTGGTGCCTACCTCCCACAGGGTACAGTGCTGCCTGCCACCCCCAGTACCCAGTCCAGGCCTCCTGTACTTGGCGAAGGGCAGCTCTGTGGGGTTAGGAGACACAGCAGGCCACAAAGTGCTTGTGTGTTCCCTCTAGGCCTTGGGGGTCCCCCATGTGGGAAAGCATGCGGGGGGTGGAGGTGGGCATAGCCAGCAGCAGGGGGCCTTAGTCCTAGGGCTGTCCCTGGCAGGGGGAACCGTGTCCATTCCTCCCCAAGCACCATCAGGGTGGGCTCCCAACCAGAAGCCTGATGCCACAGTCACCCTCAGCCCTGTGTGAGGAGTTACAGTTCAGCCCAACCAGGAGACAGGCAGGGCAGGCGGGAAAGGAATTTAGAGATGTCCGGGGGGATACTGAGGCCCAGAGTAGGGAAATCATGTGCTGAGCCAGGAGGTAAGGTCTGGGGGCAGTGGGCCCCTGCTAGAGGAGGAGAAACTCAGCAGCAGAGGGAGGCTCCAAGGCTAAGGAGGAGGCAGGGGTCCTCCTGGGCCTACACACCCCAACCCACCAGCTCTGACTTTTCCTCACAGCCACGGCCCACAGAGGACTGTGAGCGGCGTATCCATCCCCCGTGGTGCACAGATTCCAGCACATTCCCAGGCTGGCTGGATGCCTAACAGCCTCTCAGGGCAGAAGGAGATGGTCAAGGAGGGTGAGGGCGGGACGGTGTTGGGTCCCAGGACTGGGATGGAGGCAGTGAGGAAAAGGATCTTCCTTAGGCCCCACTGATCTCACTGCTTTAGGTGGACTTTTCACCCAAAGGCTTTGGAGAGACTGGAGATGTCACGCTTCAGCCCTGCTCTGCTCCTGACTTGCGTGGGACCTGGCCAGGCCTTTACTTTTTCGGGGTTTCTGCTCCCTCCCATCTGTTAAATAGGACTTTCAGCTCTCAGCACTCCATCGGGGTCCAGCCCCCTCCCAGCTCTCCTTGTTTTAGGGACTGGCCCTGCCCAGCAGCTCAGAAGCCATAGAGGCATTTCCCTATGCCCCTACTCTGGAACAGGGGGTTCAGGCTCCCCAGAGTGAGGCAAAATGGGGTAGATGGTGGGAGGGGCCAGCAGAGAAGATTATGAGAAAATGAAAGCTCAAACCAACATGCACTTATTCTGTGAGCAAGCTATTATTTAAATCAAAACTATGAGCGCCGGCCCTGGGCCAGGCAGGCTGATAAACCTGTCACATAAGCAGACATCTGAGCTCTCCCTGAAACTCCTGCTGGAGAAATGCCAAGCTCTCCGGTCCCTTGTGCCCTGCTGACTTTCTGCCCACCACTGGCCCTAAGCCAGCCCACAAACCCTCCACCGTCACTGAGAGATTCCTACCAGGATGGTGCACAAGGACCTGAGCTGGTGTCCTAGGCAAGCTCTGCAGGAATCCAGGTGGCGGCAGATGGTTTCAGTCTCTGCCTCTTGGACAGAAGCACATGATGTAGTAGCGAAGTCAGAGCCTGAAACGGATCAAGTGGGGAAGGTTGGCCTCACTGCCATGCAGGCGTTCACAGCTTTCACGGAGCCTTCATGACCACCAGCAAGGCCGTCCAGGGCAGGGCCACCAAGTTCCAGGAAGTGGCAGCTTGTGGCTCATGCAGCCTGGTGAGGCAGAGAGCTCTGGCCAGGACAGCTCCAGCCCAAGCTCTAAACAGAGGAGGAAGCAGGTGGGCCATACTCAGGCTGGTCCTCACACAGGCCTAGTCTAGGAGGCAGACAGGCCTGGCCTTGGTCCCAGCCTGTCACTTGCTGATGATGTGGTCCTCTCACAGCCTGTTCCCTCATCTTGGGAACGAGGTACACCAAGCCTCCCATTATCCCACTGGAGTGAAGATGATGTAAGTTTTGGAAAGTGTCTACTGCATTGAGGAGAGGAGGGCAGGCAGGCACTCTTCGATGTCAGCAGGGCCTCCACCCAGGGTTCTCTGGGTGGCATGTGAGAATCCACACCTTTGGGACTAGGCCAGAGATGAAGCCATTTTTTAATTCAACAAGCACTTCCACTTAGCCTCCTTGGGCTGGGTCTGTTCTGATGGCCTTATACTCCTTTAATTCTCTTCTCATTTGAAGAAGGTAGGTGCTCTGTTTTCCAGGTGAGTCGACTGAGGCAGAAAGAGGTTAAGAAAGGGGACTTGTCGGTCGGGCGCTGTGGCTCACTACTATAATCCCAGCACTTTGGGAGGCTGAGGCAGGTGGATTACCTGAGGTCGGAGTTGAGACCAGGTTGGCCAACATGGTAAAACCCGTCTCTACTAAAAATACACACAAAAAATTAACCAGGCATGGTGGTGAACACCTGTCCCAGCTACTTGGGAGGCTGAGGCAGGAGAATTGCTTGAACCTGGGGGCAGAGGTTGCAGTGAGTTCAGGTCGCTGAGTACCACAGCCTGGGTGGTGGGCAAGACTCTGTCTCTAAAAAGAAAAAAAAAGAAAGGGGACTACTTGTCCAAGTTCAAAGAGCCAGGAACTGAAGGAGCCAGGGTATAAGCCCAGGGGGCCTGGTGTCAGTCTGTGACGTGAAATGCCTGCATGCTGCTCCCACCACCTGCAGCCATTTCAGGGACTGTCACTGGCAGGCTACTTTCGGCCCCAGGATTCACCTACATGGGCAAGCCCCTTCAAAGAGGCCATTTGAAGCAGGAGAACCATCATATGTGAGGCCTCCTGTGGGGAACAGACCTCTAGCCTCATTGTCCCTGGAGCGAAGCCAGTCCAGGACCTCCCTGGACCTCACTTTCCTGATCTGCAGCTAGTTGGTGGAAGGAGCCACCATGATGATTTAGGCTTTGCCCTCCCACAGGATTGTAAGAGACTGGGGGAGGGAGTGGGTTTTGGAAGTACTTCCCAGGCTGAAGCCAGAGTGACCCCAGGCCCAGGAGTCGCGGCATCATACCCAGCTCTTGCAGTCTGCCTTCAGCTCCCTGGGACTGAGACTCCTGCACCTCAGCCTGCCTCCACGGGATGCCAGGAGACATCAAAAAGCAAATATGTAGAAAAGATGCAACCTCCACAGGCCCAATGTGACCAAGACTAGGAACTGCTTCTGTCCTACAAGGGGAGGATATTTGAGCCCAAATAAGGTGCTGGGACCTTGAGCCTGCAGGAAAGTTCAGCCTCTGCAGATGGTCTTCATCTCGAGAATCAGAGTATTGGGCAGCTGATCCTAGCTGCTGCTATCCAGCCCAGCATGGAGGTTTTTCTCTGGGACCTGGAAGGGAAGGAAAAGCGCCACTTCTTCCACTTACAGCTAGCTGCCAATCACCCGTGAAATTGTTGCTTTTCCTTTTCCAACTGTGCACTACATGTGGTTTTTTGGTTTGTTGTTGTTTTTGGGATAGATCTTGCTCTGTTGCCCCAGACTGGAGTGCAGTGGCACAATCTCGGCTCACATAACCTCTGCCTCCCAGGTTCAAGTGATTCTCCTGCCTCAGCCTCCCAGTGGCGCTGGGACTACAGGCAGCTGCCACCAAGCTCTTGCGCTAATTTTTATATTTTAGTAGAGATGGGGTTTTACCATATTGGCCAGGCTGGTCTTGAACTCTGATCTTGTCATCCACCTGCCTCGGCTTGTCAAAGTGCTGGGATTACAGGCATGAGCCACCTCCACATAGCCTGTTTTTTAAAAATAATGTTTATTTTAAAAATAACCCTTCATTAATTATAGTGAAACACAATAAAGTGGACATTCCAAAGCCTTACAAGATTTAAGTGTGCAATATGATACATTTGCCACATATATACATCCATGAAGCCACTATCACAATCAAGATAGTAAACGTACCTGTCACCCCTAATGTTTCCTCGTGCCTCTTGGTAATTCCTCCCTCCTGTCTCTCCCTGCCCGCCACCATCCAAAAGCAACTGTTGATCTGCTTTGTGTTTCCATAGTTTTTTTTTGGGATATATCAAGATCATATAGGATATAGTTTTTTTATTTTTTATTTTTTTTTATTTTTTATTTTTTTTGAGGCGGGTCGGCGCTGTCACCAGGCTGGAGTGCGGTAGCGGATCTCAGCCTCACTGCAAGCTCCGCTCGGGTTCACCATTCTCGGCCTCAGCCTCCCGAGTAGCTGGGACTACAGGCTGCCTAAGCCCGGCTATTTTTTGTATTTCTTAGTAGAAGTGAGGTTTCACCGTGTTAGCCAGGATGGTCTCAGTCTCCTGACCTGCGTGATCCAGCCATCTCGGCCTCCCAAAGTGCTGGGATTACAGGCTTGAGCCACCCAGCGCCCGGCCTTTTTTTTTTTTTAAAGTGAAATCTCACTTTGTTACCCACACTGGAGTGCAGTCTCAGCTCACTGCAACCTCCACCTCCCAGATTCAAGCAGTTATCCTGCCTCAGCCTCCCGGGTATCTGGGGCTACAGGTGCATGCCACCATGCCCAGCTAATTTTTGTATCTTTAGTAGAGATGGGGTTTCACCATGTTGGCCAGGTTGGTCTTGAACTCCTGACCTCAAGTTATCTGCCCACCTCAGCCTCCCAAAGTGCTGGGATTACAGGTGTGAGCCACCATGCCCGGCCGGAAATACTCTTTTCTATATGACTTTTCACTTAGCATAACTATTTTTGAGACTCACTCCGCGTGTACCAGCATTTTATTGCGAGTATTTCTGCGGATGATTGTGTCACAATTTATCCATTCATCTGCTGATGGGCGTTTGGAGTTGTTTCCAGTTTTGGCTATTACAAATAAAGCTGCTATGAAAATTCATGCATAAGTTTATGCATGGATATATATTTCCTTTTCTCATGGGTAAATACCTGGGAGTGGAATACGGGATCATAAGGTAGATGTATTTTTAATGTTTTAAGAAACTGTCAAACTGTTTTCCAAAGTAGTGGTGCAGTTTTACATCAGCAGTGTTTGGGAGTTCTTGTTGCTTTACATATTCAACAGCACATAGCATGGTGAGTTTTTTAAACGTTAGCCATTCTTCTGGGTATGTAGCGGTATCTCTGTGGCTTTAACTTGGCATTTCCCTAATGACTAATGATGTTGAACATCTTTTCTTTTTTTTTGAGACGGAGTCTTGCTCTGTAGCCAGGCTGGAGTGCAGTGGCGGATCTCAGCTCCTGCAAGCTCCGCCTCCCGGGTTTGCGCCATTCTCCCTGCCTCAGCCTCCCGGAGTAGCTGGGACTACAGGCGCCTGCCACCTCGCCCAGCTAGTTTTTGTATTTTTTAGTAGAGATGGGTTTCACCGTGTTAGCCAGGATGGTCTCGATCTCCTGACCTCGTGATCCGCCCATCTCGGCCTCCCAAAGTGCTGGGATTACAGGCTTGAGCCACCGCGCCCGGCCATGATGTTGAACATCTTTTCATGTGTGTGTTTGCCATCTGTATCTTCTCAAGTCTGTTCACATTTTTTCCCGATGTTTTATTTTATTATTGAGCTTTGTGAATTTTTTTTTTTTTTGAGACAGAGTTTTACTCTTGTTGCCCAGGCTGGAGTGCAATGGGGTGATCTCGGCTCAGCAAACCTCCTCCTCCTGGGTTCAAGCAATTCTTCTGCCTCAGTCTTCCTGAGTAGCTGGGATTACAGGCATGTGCACCATGCCCGGCTAATTTTGTATTTTCAGTAGAGATGGGGTTTCTCCATGTTGGTCAGGCTGGTCTCAAACTCCTGATCTCAGATGATCCACCTGCCTTGGCCTCCCAAAGTGCTGGGATTACAACAAATTAGCTGGGTGTGGGGGCGGATGCCTGTAATCCCAGTCTGGGAGGCTGAGAACTTGGGAAATCACTTGAACCCGGGGAGGCAAAAGGTACAGTGAGCGAGGGTGCAAATGCACTCAACCTAAAACAGCACAAATGGCTCTATCTCAAAAGAAAAACCACGAACAACGAGAAGGAAGAAAATCACTGACAAAAATTCAGAAGGTTTCACAGAAATTAAGGACAAGAGTCCACTTGGAAAGGGGCGTGGCATCGAAACAGATGGTCACCAAGCCAGGTATTAATATATCATTGTGAAATTTTGGAACACTGGTAACAGAAGGGGAAAAAAACCAGTCATATAGAAAGAATCTGGACACAACATCACTTCAGACTTCTCTATAGCAATGCTAGATGACAAAGTAACCACACCTTCAAAATTCTGAGGATACTGATTCAACACAGAATTTCATACCCAGTCAAATCAAGTGTGAGCACATTTTAGACATGCAGGTACTCCCCAAAATAAGGTGATAAAAGAAAGGTTACACAGAAAACGTTAACAGAGGAGCAGTGTGGGGAGTGCCCAGGGGTGACAGCTGACACACAAGCACAGGGGAAACCAGTCCAGATTGGGGTGGGTCAAGAATAATAACTGATAAATGATGTGTCATGGGATTTTTAAGATATGACTGGGGTTTGAATTAGTGACAAATGAGAGCTAAGCAAATAAAATGCAAGAGGATTACTTTCAGGGAGGAAAAGGTTCCATAGTAATCCTAGTCTATGATATGACTCAGTTGTGATTATTATGACACAGCCATATTTTTTCAAAAGTTTAATCACATCTTAATAATTTAACACTGAATATGATCTAACCAGATTACAATATCAGAGAGATGAGTGACACGAAATATATTCATGGTGGGCAGGAGGAAGAGAGGATTCAAAAGATAATGGTGGCTTGGTGCAGTGGCTCACACCTATAATCCCAGCAGGCTGAGGCTGGCAGATTGCTTGAGCCTGGGAGTTCAAGACCAGCCTGGGCAACATGGCAAAACCCTGTCTCTACAAAAAAATACGAAATTAGGTGGGCATGGTGGTGCACACCAGTATTTCTAGCTACTTGGGGGTCTGACGTGGGAGAATCACCTGAGCCCAGGGAGGTCGAGGTTTCAGTAAGCCATGATTGTGCCATTGTACTCCCGCCTGAGGGAGAGTGAGACCGTTTTAAAACAAGCAAACAAACAAAAAACCATCAAGGAATAGCATGAAAACATGTTCATATTGAGACATATTGATACAAACAAATCAGCCAAGAGTTGGAAAGACTATCGCGAGACAAGGAAAGTGGGGTAAAGGCAGGGTAGGAGGGCTACTGTTTTTCATAATAAACCTTACGGAACAACTTGTTTTCAATATGCATTAACTGATTTTTTCCCCCTAAGATGCAGGATATAAAACTGTTTACAAAGCTACATATTTTAGGTTGATCCTCCTTCACTTTTCAGGGTCTAGTTAGGGTTATAGCCAGTTTCCACTATGTGGAGAATCTGCAAGGCTGGAGATCCTGTATGGGTCCAGGGTGAACTACATCAAAAGTCACTTTTGAGATCGAGGATGTGGTTCACTACTATTAAGTGTAATGTGTTATTATTCAAAGTACTGTTTACTGTAAAAGTATGATAAATTAATGGGTATACTAAAATAACATATTCTAGTACAGGGTCAAAATATGGCTTCAGGTCTACTTAAGATAGAATACTTAAGATAAGAATCACTTATCTGGGGGACAAGGGAATTGTTTAAAATGCAGATTCCTGGGCCCCACTCCAGGCGTGGGGCTTGCAGTCTTCATTTCTAGCAAGATCCTTAGGGGCTGTTGAAAACCACTGCT